>NC_090324.1:2334030-2455620 GCF_040869045.1 Eurosta solidaginis
GAAGTGTCTCGTAGTGTGAAAGGGAAAACTAAAGTTCACTTCGTTCAGAAGAAATAGGCTTGAAATCGATCAATTCAGTAGTTTTGTCATAAATATTACGCCAAGCATTTCTCTACGACTAGCAAGAGTTGGAAGATTGATAAGATTTAATCGATTATTATAAGGTGGAAGATTAAATGAAGAGTGCCATTGAAAATTCCTTAAGGCAAAGAGTAAAAACTGTTTTTGTATTGATTCGAGCCTGTCAGTATGGACTTGAAAACGCGGATTCCAGACTATTGACCCTTACTCTAATATCGGTCTAACCAATGTTGTAAAGAGGGTTTTCGTAACGTAGGGCTAAACCCTTTTGACCACCTGTTCACAAATTCTAAGACACCTTTAGCTCTATTGACAGTGACACTTATATGAGTGCTGAAGCTAAGTTTGCAGTCCATGGTAACTCCCAGGTCTACAAAAACATTAGCACTTTCAAGGCTTTGGTTGTTAATTGTGTAAGAAGCTAGTTGTAAACTCCTGCGCGAAAAACACATAAATTTACATTTCTGAAGAATAAGGGGCATGTGGTTCACATTGCACCAAGCAGCTAAGCAATTTAAATCCATCTGAAGTAAAGAGCGTTCTTCAATCGACGCGTAAGTCTTCAAAAGTTTTACATCATCAGCATACATCAAGATTTTAGAATATTTTATAGTTGTCGAGATATCGTTTATAAATAGCAAAAACAGAATCGGGCCAAGATGGCTGCCCCGAGGAACACCAGAGGTGACACTAATGATACTCGAAAACATATTTTTAAAGATTACTCTTTGTGTTCTGGCACAGAGATAGGAGGAAATCCAACGAGTGAGATTAGGTTGAAACCCAAGCATGTTGAGTTTATATATAAGTAATGAGTGGCATACTTTATCGAATGCTTTACTAAAATCGGTGTATATAACATCGGTGTCAAGATTTTCTCTGAACCCGTTCGAAACATGAGTTGTGAACTCAAGTAAATTAGTTATGGTTGATTTGCCCTTACAAAACCCATGCTGAGAACTTGCAATTAATGTTGAAATCGAAAATGTTAGGTGATTTGTAACGATTGCTTCAAACAACTTTGGAATAGCGGACAGTATAGCTATGCCACAATAGTTTTCAATGGACGACTTAATGCCACATTTATGGAGAGGGTTGAGAAAGGATTCATTCCATGCCGTCGGAAAAGTTCCATACTTCAAAGATAAGTTAAACAGATCAGTAACAGGTCTGTAGATGAATTCTGCAATTAAGAAAGCATGTGGGAATTAAATCAGGGCCGTATGTAAAAGAATCTTTTAGGGTCTTTAGGTACAATAAATCATCATCAGGTAATAAGAGTGGAGCAGGGATTGAATTACTTGAATGTAGTTCATAAGGATATTTCCCAGGTGGCAAAGTAATATAGCCAGAATAATTAGATTTGAAAAATTGAGCGAAGAAATTCGCAATCTCTTGATTGTCGCTAGAAATGTTACCATTAAACTTCATAGAGGAAGGAAAACCCTTTACCCCACGTTTCGAATTTACGAAACCATAAAACGACCGCGGGTTGCTTACAATTTTCTTCTTAATTTTACAGACGTAAGTTTTATAGCACTTTTTATTAAGTTCAAAATACCTATGACGCAGAATAGCATAACGAACGTAATCGGAATGTAAGCCAGTCTTCTTATATAATTTGAAGTAACGTGACTTTTTGTTTTTCAAAGATTTTAGTTCCTTAGTGATCCAGGGTTCATCATATGAACAAATTTAATTTTAAGCGGGTTTTTTTTATTCTTACAAATATGTTTGGTTTGCATTCCAAAGGTTACATAGCTCTGGGGTGTAGACCTAAGCCAGATTGAATGGTTAATACAATTGTTTAATGTATGGATGAAAACATGGATTTTCAATAATGCGGGGCTAGATTTTTAACTTTCGGTTTGGGTGCTGCCCTTGTGCGCACCAAGGAAAGAGAAGGTGAGTATTTAGGGACATGACTGGGTGACAGGGGACAGACCAATGTCAGGATTGGAAGCGCTGTAAGTTAAATAGCAGTAAGCACAGTGCCCACGGTTCGGCGCAAATTGCGCTGAAGAGGGAGGGTAGACTCCACCTGACAGGACAGACCTCCAGCTATTTGTTTCCCCCATATAATTATGTCCCTCACGTCTATTTATATTTTTTCAGCTTTATCTTCATTTTACTACATATGCAGGTATGAAACCTTTTTGTTCATGTGGCTGGGGGTGAGGACGGTGGTGTAATACCCCACTACCATAAACAGTCATCCAAGTAACAATATATATAAATGTGTTACAAAAGCGAGATTGATTTAATAAAACTTATATTAAGAAAAAATAGTGGAAAATAAAATCTTAAATATACAAAACTGCAATATAAGTGTATCGTTGGAAAATTATATGGACATGTATGTGGATAAAAGTATTAAAACATGTGCAAATTGTAAGTGAATGTGTAAAGAAATTTGCAAAATTTTCAAACTTTAACAACACATAATTTTTAAACTATAAGTTTGCGCACTATATATATATTTGTGATCGGGAGAACTCTCACTTTCATTTGATATCAAGTTCCACCCCGTACTCGGGGCTGCTGAACTAAATCGCGAATTAAATCGAAGATATTTAATAAACCCAAGGGATTAATACCCTCCAAAGCCCACCTAATTGACACGAGGGGCGCATCCGCATAACGCAGGGATTTTGTTTTTGCCGAGTTGTTGATAGGCGGAGGTTTGTTAAGCGTCGAGATCTAAAACTGCTCAGCTACAGAATAAAAATCATCAGCTGAGTATTATACATAACAGTTGGAAATTATACAAATAGTAAATTGTTAAATAAGTTAACGCTTTTAGCATATACAATTTTTTTTTTTAGTAAAAAGTTACACCGAATAGGTTCAGTTCTGCACTGCCTCAAAAGAGGAAGTTTGCAATGTCTTGACGCTCGTGATGGGACATTGAAGTTTACTTCGTTCAAAAGAAAGGGGCTAGAAATTAGTCCATTCAGTATTTTAGCCATAAATGATACGCCTAGCATTTCTGTACGACTTGCGATGTTGGAAAATTGATAAGCTTTATCCGACTAGTATAAGGTGGAAGATTGTACGCAGAGTCCCAATGAAAATTCCTTAAAGACAAAAGGAACAAGTAAAGGTGTCTAAGTGCGGGTGTAACCGTATATTATATACTCAGCGTGAGCTTCAATTGTACATCTCATTTCAGATA
This sequence comes from Eurosta solidaginis, assembly GCF_040869045.1. Classification (NCBI taxonomy): domain Eukaryota; kingdom Metazoa; phylum Arthropoda; class Insecta; order Diptera; family Tephritidae; genus Eurosta; species Eurosta solidaginis. The sequence continues at coordinate 2,337,287 of NC_090324.1, forward strand.
AATTACTTTTCTACATAACACGTGGCACCGCCCGTTTAAAAAAAAATATCTCCCCATTTCCTTTTATAATAAAACTGGATAAGTTAAATATCATTGATTCAAAACTATTTTTTGCTAAGTTATAGCTTATTATTCTAGTCTACGACCCTTTTAAACTTGTTTTATATCTAAGTCCCGTCCATTTTTATTCTCAGCTGAGCAGAGCTCACAGAGTATATTAACTTTGTTCGCATAACGGTAATCCGTAACGGCATAAACTAATCGAGATAGATATAGACTTCTATATATCAAAATGATCTGGGTGAAAAAAGGAATTCATTTAGCCATATCCGTCCGTCCGTCTTTAAACACGATATCTTGATGAAATTTGGTATGTAGGTTCCTGGGCGTTCATCTCAGATCGCCATTTAAAATGAGCGAAATCGGACTACAACCACGCCAACTTTTTCGATATCGAAAATTTCGAAAAACAGAAAAAGTTCGATAATTTATTAACAAAGACGGCTAAAGCGATGAAACTTGGTAGGTGCGTTGACCTTATGACGCAAAACAGAAAATTAGTAAATTTTTGGACAATGGGCGTGGCACCGCCCACTTTTAAAAGAAGGTAATTTAAAAGTTTTGCAAGCTGTAATTTGGCAGTCGTTGAAGATATCATGATGAAATTTGGCAGGCACGTTGCTCCTATTACTATATGTGCGCGAAATAAAAATTAGCAAAATCGAATGACGAACACGCCCACTTTTAAAAAAAAAATTTTTAAGTCAAATTTTAACAAAAAATGTAAAATCATTACAGTATATAAGTAAATTATGCCACCATTCAACTCCAGTAATGATATGGTGCAACCAAATACAAAAATAAAAGAGAATTTCAAAATGAGCGTGGCTCCGCCCTTTTTCATTTAATTCGTCTAGAATACACTTTTTAAGGCCATAAATCGAACTAAAATTTACCAATCCTTGTGAAATTTGGTGCGTGCATAGATTCTATGACGGTGACGGTTTTCTGTGAAAATGGGCGAAATCGGTTAAAGCCACGCCCAGTTTTTATACACAGTCGACCGTCTGTCCTTCCGCTCGGCCGTTAACACGATAACTTGAGCAAAAATCGATATATCTTAACTAAACTTAGTTCACGTACTTATCTGAACTCACTTTATCTTGGTTTAAAATGTGGCCGAAATCCGACTATGACCACGCCCACTTTTGCGATATCGAAAATTACGAAAAATTAAAAAAATGCCATAATTCTGTACCAAATATGAAAAAAAGAGATGAAACATGGTAATTGGATTGGTTTATTGACGCAAAATGTAACTTTAGAAAAAACTTTGTAAAATGGATGTGACACCTACCATATCAAGTAGAAGAAAATGAAAAAGTTCTGCAGGGCGAAATCAAAAGCCCTTGGAATTTTGGAAGGAATACTGTTCGTGGTATTACATATATAAATAAATTAGCGATACCCGACAGATGATGTTCGGGGTTACCACCTCCACATTTCGGTCGATATCTCGAAAACGCCTTCACATATACAACTAAGGGCCACACCCTTTTAAAACCCTCATTAATACCTTTAATTTGTTATCCATATCGTACAAACACATTATAAAGTCACGCCTGGTCCACCTTTATGGCGTTATCTCGAAAAGTCGTCCACCTATAGAACTAAGGCCCACTGCCTTTTAAATAACCATTAGCACCTTTCATTTGATACCCATATCGTACAAACGCATTCTAGAGTCACCCCTGTTCCACCTTTATGGCGATATCTCTAAAAGGCGTCCACCTATAGAACTAAGGCCCACTCCCTTTTAAAATACTCATTAGCACCTTTCATTTTATACCCATATCGTCCAAACACATTCTAGAGTCACCCCTGGTCCACCCTTATTGCGATATCTCGCAAAGGCGTCCACCTATAGAACTAAGGCCCGTTTTTACGTTTTAAATAATTACGTTTTAAATAATCATTAACACCTTTAATTTGATACCCATATCGTACAAACACATTCTAGATTCACCCCTGGACTACCTTTATGGCGATGTCCTGAAATTGCGTCCACCTATAGAACTATGGCGCACTCCCTTTTAAACTACTCTTTAATACCTTCCATTTGAAACCAATATCATACAAACACATTCCAGGGTTACCCTAGGTTCATTTTGCTAAATGGTTATTTTCCCTTATTTTGTCTCCAAAGCTCTCAGCTAAGTATGTAATGTTCGGTTACACACGAACTGAGCCTTCCTTACTTGTTACTAGAAAAAATTTTCTGCTATAAGGAAAATATGTAGACACAATTTCATTACGATATGTTAATTTTTCCAGATACGAGAAAATTTCTTAGTCATAAAAGGGGCGGTGCCACACCCATTTTCAAAAATTTTACTATTCTCCAATTTAATGTTATAATTAAATTTAGAAAGTAAAATTCTATTCTTCTATTCTTTTTCGCTAAGATATGGCTTATTATTTTCGTCTACGACCCTTTTAAAAATCTTTTATATAAAAGTGGTCTTTAACCGATCCCGTCCATTTTTTCTAGAAATATTTCCTGCTATTGGGAGAATTTGTGTACTCAATTTTCTTACGATTAGTTAATTTTTCTTCTAGTTTTGGCTCCTGAAATATAGAAAATTTATTAGTTATAAAAGGGATGGTGCAACGCCCATTTTAAAAAATTTTTTAAATTGTTATCAAGAGCCTCAATATCAGTCCACATGTCAAATATGATGTTGAATAAATGTATTATTTACTAAATTATCAGGTTTTTTGTGTTTTCTAAAATGTTATATATATAAAAAGTGGGCGTGGTTATTATCCGATTTCGCTCATTTTCAATACCATCCTATTCTGGGTCTAGATGAGCTCGTGCGCCAAATTTGGTGAAGATATCTCAATATTTACTCAAGTTATCGTGTTAACGGACGGACGCACAGTGTTTCGTGTAGAACAAGCTAGCTGGACAAAATTATTTTATGAGATTTTCCGTTTCATATGCAGTCATTTATTACAACTACGTCAGTTTTTTCAGCCATATGTTCTTTTTTATTTTTTTTCAAAATTTTACTTCATATGTTCATATGCATACATTTGCTTATGTCATATACAGTAACTCATGTGAATAAGTGTCATAGATCCAAAAAAATTTAAAGGACTTAAGAATATTACTTTATTGTACTTAAATTGAATGGACTACAAATCTCAATACTTTAAAAAATTCGAAAAATTCGAAAAAAAAAATTTTTAATTTTTTATGAAAATTCGTCGAATTTTTCAAATATTTTTTAAATATAATTTAGTTTTCGTTATAGATCGTGACAAATTTTCTTATGGGAAATTAGATAAAATAAATTTTCGAATGCGAAAATTGTAAGAATTGTCTAAAAAGTGGTGTCTACTTATTTATGTGAGTGACTGTACATATGTACATACATATTTTATATTTATTTGATGAGTATTTATCCAGGCACTACAATTTTTACAAAATTATTTTATAGTACCAGTCAGGAATGTAAAAGTGAATTACAATAATAATAATAACAATGTAAATAATTAAATTAATTATGTGAAAATTATTTATTACAAAAACTTAAAAGTAAAATATCATACAAAGTGGAAAAGACAATAGATTTAAATTAAATAAAACCTTATCCAACAAAAAGTTATAGGGTAGGTTATCTTTTATAATTACCCTTCAAAAAATGCGAGTACTCCATAAATAGTGTAAGGAATATTCCATTAGGAGTGTTCCAAAACTAATCTGTATTCATACAAAAAATGTGCTCCAATTAACATTGCGATGTCCTAGGAGAGGAGTAGGTGGTCCCACTCTCGCTTTGTTTGTGAGTATTACATAGAGTACATACGTGAGAGTACTTTCCAAAGTACTTTCACTGAAGTACTCCATGGAGCACCCCCAGAGGATCATATGCCAAAGTACTAAAGAGGAATTGTGTCGGAAAGAATTATCGAAGTGAATTTAATTTAAAATGAAAGTAAATGAAGAGGGGCAATACAACTTTTATATTTTATACTACGAATATTCTTATGTTATTTTGCATTTGCGTGAATAAAGATACTAATATTTCTCTATACATGCTATAGTATGTATACATAAAACCAGTGCACGGTTGCATTTTATCAGGGTTGCAACGGTAAAATTTTATTATAAGTTATTTGCATGCAATATTTTACTTTTGGCAACTCTGTTCGATCGTCATCGTGTCGTGATCACGGTCGTTAAAAAACGAGCAATGATCGGCTGATGGTCCCCAAACGCATTGCAAAGGAGTATTGTTAGATTACTCCAACATGAAGAAAATGGAATACGTAATCCAACAATTTTTGCAGGGTATGTTATTGTTCGCTATCATCACTTTCATTCGATGAGTTACTTGTGGAATAGTCATGAGCATCAGCAACACTACTGTGAAAGCTTGAAACAACTGGGGTATTTATTGACTCCTCAACATTATCGGGGGGCAGTAAATTTAAGACTTCTGAATTCAGGCTTTTAATTTTTTTCTTAGGTATCTCCCTAAAACTGTTAACTAAAGGATCCGATGTTATAAGCAACATATTCATAAGATCTCTATTCGTGGCTTCCCGCGACTGCTTTTGTGTGTTATCATCCCTGAATCGTCTTAAATCTTTGCTACGGGCTTCCTGTGCTTCCTCAGAAAGTTGACCAATAGGTAAAATTGCTGATTTTATAATACCAGTACTATGCACTAAGATTTTATGAACTGTAACAGGCATATTAAACCATGGATAGAGATCTATGTATAGTTTTTTAGTCTCGACCGCAAATGTTTCAAATCTTTAGATATTTATGATGCTAATGCGCGAAGGAGAGTGTCGAATCTTTTTATTAGCGTAACATCCAATTCCGTAATCTCAGCACTAGCCTCAGAATTTTCGAAAAACCTACGAGCAGTGTTGCCGTCATTGGTATTGCCGAAACCTGGTTTTGGTTTATCTACTATCAATCCAAGTTGTGCAGTATTCATATTACATTCAGTTATTGGCGTAGATGCTACCAAATGGGGTTGTTTTGTCTAGCGTTCTTGTGTGGTTATACCTGCATTAGGATTGCTTTGTATGTACCTGTTTTTATGCCTTGGTGACTGGTGTGGTAGGTTGTGGCAGGTTGAAGTCAGTGATCTTCGCCTTTTTGCTTTTGGTGTGCTCTTGTTGACCTTGCGCGATTATTTTTGTGTGTTCTATGGCTACGTGTTTGTTCTCTGTGTCTGGGAATTGGGTTTGCCGTTTGTAGATCAGCTTTAAAGGTTCAAATATCTCCTCGGAGCTGGTACGTACATACATCCTATTTTATATGTAGAGTTAACTAAATCTACAAAAAAAAAAAAATTAAAAATAGATGTGCAAAGAATTCGCAATGGTTTTTTCTTTCTGCTATTAGAGAATACTTCCGATTATAACATATGTAAAATTTAGTCCGGATGTCCGCGGATGTATGTAACTTTTTTGTCCCTAAAATCAAAAATATAGAGAAAAAATACTCTTTCTTCTTAATAACGGAATGTTGAATATATTGAAAATACTCTAATTGCGAAAGAATTACTATTAAAAAATTTTACTTACCTTCGAGCTTAGAATCCATCAAAAAAATTATATAAAAGTGTTCACTTAAAGGAAATATGAAGCTTAATATTCAACAAGAATTTTGCAAATTAACCAATGCATTTTACGGCCACTCCTGCCTTCTTACTTCAATTACTCAATATATATGGGGAAAAATATCAAAAAAAACCAAAAATCCCGTTATTTTGTTTGTTTTCTTTCATCTCTCAGTACACTTTTCTTGGAATAAGAACTTTGTTTTTGTCCAGCTAGCTTTTTCTACACGGAACACTGTGGGACGTACGGATATGGCTCAATCAAATTTTTTTTCGATACTGCTGATTTTGATATAAGTCTATATCTATCTCGATTCCTTTATACCTGTACAACCAACCGTTATCCAATCAAAGTTAATATACTCTGTGTGCAAAACACGCTGAGTTGACTCAAGCCTATTTGCATGAACTTGATATCGCGGATTCCAGACTATTTATCCGTATTCTAGTATCGGTCTAACTAATGTGGTAAAGAGGGATTTGGTTACATATAGGTCACTCTTAAACCATCGCTTCACGAATGATAGAACACCTCTAGCCTTATTGACAGTAGTCATAATATGAAGGTTGAAACTAAGTTTAGCATCCATCGTGACTCCCAAATCAACAAAATAATTTACTTATACAAGAAAAAAATTACACTGGTTTACAGCGAAAATGCACCAGAGACGCCATTATGAAATTTCTATGTAAAATCACGCCATGATTCCGAAAATCAAGGTTATTTATAATTCTATGGTAACGTGTTTAAGATATTTACGTATTACCGTTTTTCCAAAAAAAAAAAAAATAAAATAAAATAAAAATGGGTCCACTTAATCATATATATCTCAAGAACGTATTGAGCAATTCCAAAACGGTTTAAAGCTTTTAAAAGGTAATAAAATTTGCTATAAACTGTGTGCTTAAGTGACTTAAACTAAGAACATTTTTCGTTCGTTTGTTTCATTAGCTATTGATTGTGCTTGTAATTCTCAACTAGTTAGTGAAAAATTCTAAAGACATAGTTTAAATTTTTTATCCCAAAGCGGGGGTTTTTCAAAGCAAAACAAGGTGGCTCAACCCGCAGCCAATACCTTGAAGCCCCCAGCGCTCGCCCCCAATGAATACATACAAGGTGTAAAATGCGCATAGCGACCTATCTCTAAATAAAATAATATACAGCCCACTTAAATAACAAATAATATAAAAAGAAAAAAACTATTCGCTCGTCGAATTACCAAAGCTTAGACATGGTCCTTGGAGCCGGATAACTGGCTCGTATGGAAATTTCACTAGACGACTTAGTCGTCTAGGCGGGCGAGTATGCTTAAGTGACTTAAACTATGAACATTTTTCGTTCGTTTGTTTCATTAGCTATTGATTGTGCTTGTAATTCTCAACTAGTTAGTGAAATATTCTAAAGACATAGTTTAAAATTTTTATTCCAAAGCGGGGGTTTTTCAAAGCAAAAAAAGGTGGCTCAACCCGCAGCCAACACCTTGGAGCCCCCAGCGCTCGCCCCAATGAATACATACAAGGTGTAAAATGCGCATAGCGACCTATCTCTAAATAAAATAATATACGGCTCACTTAAATAACAAATAATATAAAAAGAAAAAAAATATTCGCCCGTCGAAACACCAAAGCTTAGACACTGTGCATACAACACTTTTTGCTAGGCCCGGCAGATTCAAAGATAACGAACAATCATTACGGATTTTTAAAATTTTTTTTTGTAAAAATCTAAAAAAAAATGTGTACTTTACGAGGAAGTATCTCGAAAACTTTTTTTGCAGATTTTTTTTCTCTCTAAGCTCTGTTTTAGTAAAAAAAACTAACCTTTCATTCAACAAAATCGATGAACTAATACAAAAGTTATAAGCATTCAAATAAATATATCCATATAGTAAAACTAAAGTACCCTACAAATAATAGCATATGCACATATGATTCTGTCTTAACTCTGTGATCTTATTTTATAATTGAAAAAGTTATGTGTCTTGTTTTGACGCTTATTTATATAAGGATCGGTTTATCTTATGACAAAACCCACACTCTTCCGCCGGTAGCATCGATAATATTATTTGCGTTCCATTTTAACATAATTTATCTTTAAAGGTAATTTGAACAAGAAAAGGCGGTAGTCACCCATCATAGCGACATCGCAGAATCCTTGATACCGACTTTCAATAATTTTCATTTGCTGGTGAAACTTTTCGCCATGCTCGTTCATTTCGTCGCCAAGATTTTGCGGGAAAAAATTTAAATGGGAGTGTAGAAAATGAATTTTTAAATACATATTTACTACTGAAAAAAAATAAAAAAATATATTACATAAATACATAAGTGACACATTAGTATATAATTTTCTTAGGCTGGATTTATCTTTCACTTCAGAATACTTTTTATGGTTTACATTTTTCTCGTTCTTGTTTGTGCGGAACTGGACGATGAATTCAGATTTAGGGCTATATATCCTCATGTAAATTTAAAACTTTTCAACCAATTTTTTTGTTTATCGGGCAGATAGGTTTTAAAGTTAACTGAGAAAAGGTCTTAAATATGTTTTTTTATTTACCCATTTCCGCATAGTTTTTGATTAAGTCGTTCACTATTATCTTGTAGTTAGGACTTTTGTGTTTGCATAAAAAAGAAGTAACGACCTTTTCAAAAGAATCCCACGCTGCTGCCTCCACTGGTGACAATAATTCTTTGAAATGGTTATTGGTCATCATTTTCCTTATTTGCGCTCCCACAAAAATCCCTTCCTTTATATTTGCTTCTGAAATCTCTGGAAAGATTGTTTTCAAATGATGAAAAGCTTCGCCTTCTTTGTCTAAAGCCTTGACAAAGTTTTTGATAAGGCCGAGCTTGATGTGGAGCGGAGGTAGAATTATTTTTTCCTTCTTTATAAGTGGGAAGTATTTTTTTTTTTTATTTTTTTTTATTTTTTTTTATCGTTCTGGCCAATTCTTTATGATGTAGTGGTCTATCCCATTTGCAAAGAAAGCAACAGTATTTTGGGTATCCACTTTGTAGACCGCATAGCACTCCAATGGCTTTAAGATCGGCACATATTTTCCAATCATGTTCTTCGTATTTGATTAATTTGAGCAATTTTTGCATTATCTCATACGTTTCCTTCGTATTTACTGCAAGCGCGATCGGGATAGATGGCTTTCGGTTGCCAATATGCAATAATACAGCCTTTAAGCTTGATTTATTGCCGTATATGAACAATCGCCACTCTTTTGAATCATATGGTTCACCAAACTATTTGAATAGACCAGCAATGTCTTTGCAGTACCAAACACTGTCCTCCTTCGTACAGTACTTGGATAATTGTTCGTGACGAATTCTATAATATGTTACCTTAACATCGGATTAAACAAATTTAAATTGTTGCATACGAGAGGCGTGTAGTTCGGCATTTTCCTTTGACAATTCCAAATCCCTTATCCAATCATTTAGTTTTGCTTGTGACAAAGAGTATCTTTTGTTTTCCGTTTGAAATCCAGTATAACATGATGCCGCGTAATCAGATACTGCTGTTGACAATGAAACTGGAGCCGGAACTAAAGTTAAATTTGATTCTGGCAAAGTAGCTTCCGTTGAATTTAGTTCTGGTAATTACACTGTAGATACGCTCGCATAAGTTACTTTTCTTGACTTTCCAACCCCAAGTTGCAGTACTAATATATCTGTTCGTTGAATGGCAAGTTGGTTCCCTCCACTTCATTGGTGTAATAAATTCCATATGTCGCCTAAATAGATAATTTCAGAAATTAGTCAGCTATGCATTAAAAGGGAGCATATTCCTAATTTTTGCAACGCACCTTTTTGTTCCGGTTTCCGAAAAAATCAATTTTTAGGCTCAATTCCAAAATACTTATAGTATGTAACTTTCAAAGGATTTGAAAACACACGTCGCATCCTTTTAACGATAAATTGACCGCAGATGAAACAGAACATATCTGGATCATTTGTACACTCAAACTCTCGCGCCCTTTTATTCAAATTATATTTTTAAGTAAATGACGGGTTATAAACTGCAATTATAAACTGAACAGTATCCGGAGATCCTTGCATTTATTATGAAGGAACAAAGGTTCCCTAGTTCTACAAATAAAACACTACCTGCCTTAAAAATATGCTCTTGCTTGAAATGTACCTAAATAAATAAATGTAAGGCCCGATAACCTCCGAAGAGATCTAAGGCCGAGCTTCTCTTCCAATTTGCGTCGTGCTCCTCTTGCTTTTCCCTACAAATTGGCCGGACGGGACCTACATATTTTATGCCGATTCCGAACGGCATCTGCAAGGCAGATGAGTTTTCACTGAGAGCTTTTCATGGCAGAAATACACCCGGAGCGCTTGCCACACACTGCCGAGGGGCGACCCGGCTTAGAAAAATGTTCTTCTAATTGAAAAACCTTATTTCTAAAATTTTGATGTTGCTTTGCCCGGGGTGCGCACCCAGGGCATACGGTGTGATAGGCGGAGCACGCTACCATCACACCACGGTGGCCGCCAAAATGAAATTTACCTGGGTTTAAGAAAACGGCACTAACAGTTTTTTGTATCTAATAACCCTTCGAAAATCTGCCTGCTAACTAACTGATATACGAATACTAACACATATGTACCAGTAGGCTACTTAAGTATTAAATGGATAAATTTACTTGAATGCTTATAACTTTTGTATTAGTCCATCGATTTTGTTGAATGAAAGCTTATTGTTTTTTTTTTTTTTTTGTACAAACAGAGCTTAGAGAGAAAAAAATCTCCAAAAAAATAAAAAGTTTTCGAGATCCTTCTTCGCAAAGTACAATTTTTTTATACTGTTACAAAAAAATTTAAAAAATCCGTAATTATTGTTCGTTATCTTTGAATCTGCAGGGTCTAGAAAAAGTATTGTTTATAGCAAATTGTATTGCCTTTTAAAAGCTTTAAACCGTTTGGGAATTGCTCAATTCGTTATTGAGATATATATGATTAAGTGGACCCATTTTTATTATTTGTTTTTTTTTATGAAAAAACGGTAATTCGTAAATATCTCAAAAACTTTACCATAGAATTATAAACAACCTTGATTTTCGGAATCAGGGGGCGAGTTTACATAGGAATTTCATAATGGCGTCTCTGGTGCAGAAAAAAATTGGAATTTGTGATCCTTATAATAAAATAAATGTAAGGCGCGATAACCTCCGAAGAGATCTAAGGCCGAGCTTCTCTTCCAATTTGCGTCGTGCTCCTCTTGATTTTCCCTACAAATTGGCCGGACGGGACCTACATGTTTTATGCCGACTCCGAACGGCATCTGCAAGACAGATGAGTTTTCACTGAGAGCTTTTTCATGGCAGAAATACACCCGGAGCGCTTGCCAAACACTGCCGAGGGGCGACCCCGCTTAGAAAAATTGTCTTCTAATTGAAAAACCTTATTTCTAAAATTTTGATGTTGCTTTGCCCGGGGTGCGAACCCAGTGCATACGTTGTGGTAGGCGGAGCACGCTACCATCACACCACGGTGGCCGCCAATTGTGATCCTTACTTCATACTTAATTGACGCTTAACAGTCTAAACGGTTATGGCCATCCAACAAGGCGCGCCAGTCGCTCCTTCGCTCCGCCAATTTGTGATCCAGTGTTATTAATTACGTAAGAGGCTGCTTGCAAAGATCTCCGAGAGAGGCACATGAATTTACATTTATTGAAGTTCAGCGGTATTGAATTTGCCTTGCACCAAGCAACTAAGCAGCTTAAATCCCCTTGAAACAAGGGACGTTCTTCAATAGACACATAGGACCTAAAAAGTTTAACATCATCAGCATACATTAAAATGTTGGAATATTTTATTGTGGTACAGATATCATTAATAAATACCAAGAACAGAATTGGACCGGGATGACTGCCCTGTGGGACGCCATAGGGAGCATTAATGACATATGAAAGAGTATTTTTAAAAATTACTTGTTGACTTCTATCGCAGAGATACGAAGATATCCACTGGGTGAGGCCAGGTTGGAAGCCAAGTCGATCCAGCTTGATACTGCTGTTGACAATGAAACTGGAGTCGGAACTAAAGTTAAATTTGATTCTGGCAAAGTAGCTTCCGTTGAATTTAGTTCTGGTAATGACACTGTAGATACGCTCGCATAAGTTACTTTTCTTGACTTTCCAACCCCAAGTTGCAGTACAAATATATCTGTTCGTTGAATGGCAAGTTGGTTCCCTCCACTTCATTGGTGTAATAAATTCCATATGTCGCCTAAATAGATAATTTCAGAAATTAGTCAGCTATGCATTAAAAGGGAGCATATTCCTAATTTTTGCAACGCACCTTTTTGTTCCGGTTTCCGAAAAAATCAATTTTTAGGCTCAATTCCAAAATACTTATAGTATGTAACTTTCAAAGGATTTGAAAACACACGTCGCATCCTTTTAACGATAAATTGACCGCAGATGAAACAGAACATATCTGGATCATTTGTACACTCAAACTCTCGCGCCCTTTTATTCAAATTATATTTTTAAGTAAATGACGGGTTATAAACTGCAATTATAAACTGAACAGTATCCGGAGATCCTTGCATTTATTATGAAGGAACAAAGGTTCCCTAGTTCTACAAATAAAACACTACCTGCCTTAAAAATATGCTCTTGCTTGAAATGTACCTAAATAAGTAAATGTAAGGCCCGATACCCTCCGAAGAGATCTAAGGCCGAGCTTCTCTTCCAATTTGCGTCGTGCTCCTCTTGCTTTTCCCTACAAATTGGCCGGACGGGACCTACATATTTTATGCCGATTCCGAACGGCATCTGCAAGGCAGATGAGTTTTCACTGAGAGCTTTTCATGGCAGAAATACACCCGGAGCGCTTGCCACACACTGCCGAGGGGCGACCCGGCTTAGAAAAATGTTCTTCTAATTGAAAAACCTTATTTCTAAAATTTTGATGTTGCTTTGCCCGGGGTGCGCACCCAGGGCATACGGTGTGATAGGCGGAGCACGCTACCATCACACCACGGTGGCCGCCAAAATGAAATTTACCTGGGTTTAAGAAAACGGCACTAACAGTTTTTTGTATCTAATAACCCTTCGAAAATCTGCCTGCTAACTAACTGATATACGAATACTAACACATATGTACCAGTAGGGTACTTGAGTATTAAATGGATAAATTTACTTGAATGCTTATAACTTTTGTATTAGTCCATCGATTTTGTTGAATGAAAGCTTATTGTTTTTTTTTTTTTTTTTGTACAAACAGAGCTTAGAGAGAAAAAAATCTGCAAAAAAATAAAAAGTTTTCGAGATCCTTCCTCGCAAAGTACAATTTTTTTATACTGATACAAAAAAATTTAAAAAATCCGTAATTATTGTTCGTTATCTTTGAATCTGCAGGGTCTAGAAAAAGTATTGTTTATAGCAATTTGTATTGCCTTTTAAAAGCTTTAAACCGTTTGGGAATTGCGCAATTCGTTATTGAGATATATATGATTAAGTGGACCCATTTTTATTATTTGTTTTTTTTTATGAAAAAACGGTAATTCGTAAATATCTCAAAAACTTTACCATAGAATTATAAACAACCTTGATTTTCGGAATCAGGGGGCGAATTTACATAGGAATATCATAATGGCGTCTCTGGTGCAGAAAAAAAATTGGAATTTGTGATCCTTATAATAAAATAAATGTAAGGCGCGATAACCTCCGAAGAGATCTAAGGCCGAGCTTCTCTTCCAATTTGCGTCGTGCTCCTCTTGATTTTCCCTACAAATTGGCCGGACGGGACCTACATGTTTTATGCCGACTCCGAACGGAATCTGCAAGACAGATGAGTTTTCACTGAGAGCTTTTTCATGGCAGAAATACACCCGGAGCGCTTGCCAAACACTGCCGAGGGGCGACCCCGCTTAGAAAAATTTTCTTCTAATTGAAAAACCTTATTTCTAAAATTTTGATGTTGCTTTGCCCGGGGTGCGAACCCAGTGCATACGGTGTGGTAGGCGGAGCACGCTACCATCACACCACGGTGGCCGCCAATTGTGATCCTTACTTCTTACTTAATTGACGCTTAACAGTCTAAACGGTTATGGCCATCCAACAAGGCGCGCCAGTCGCTCCTTCGCTCCGCCAATTTGTGATCCAGTGTTATTAATTACGTAAGAGGCTGCTTGCAAAGATCTCCGAGAGAGGCACATGAATTTACATTTATTGAAGTTCAGCGGCATTGAATTTGCCTTGCACCAAGCAACTAAGCAGCTTAAATCCGCTTGAAGCAAGGGACGTTCTTCAATAGACGCATAGGACCTAAAAAGTTTAACATCATCAGCATACATTAAAATGTTGGAATATTTTATTGTGGTACAGATATCATTAATAAATACCAAGAACAGAATTGGACCGGGATGACTGCCCTGTGGGACGCCATAGGGAGCATTAATGACATATGAAAGAGTATTTTTAAAAATTACTTGTTGCGTTCTATCGCAGAGATACGAAGATATCCACTGGGTGAGGCCAGGTTGGAAGCCAAGTCGATCCAGCTTGTGGATAAGCAAGAAGTAGGAAACGTTATTAAATGCTTTACTGAAATCAGTGTAAATAACACCTGTGTAAAGATTTTCTCCAAATCCATTAGAAACATGAATTGTGAATTCAAGTAGGTTGGTAGTGGTAGACTTGCCTTTACAGAATCCATGTTGGGAGTCTGCAATCAATGTAGAAATTGAAAATGTTAGTTGATTGGTAACAATGGCTTCAAATACATGACCTACTGCCGTTTTTGTGGAGGGGTATTAGAAAAGATTCCTTCCAAGCAGCAGGAAAAACACCATGTTTTAGAGACATGTTGAATAAATCAGTTAGGGGCTGCAGTGGGCAAGAACATGATTTAAAATCAATGTTGAGTGCAATTATAGACGAAAACAAGTCTTTGCGTTCCGAGGTGAAAGACCTACGTGCTGATTTGCACTCTTTGCTGAAGATAGTGTGTGACAATAACGATGTTGTTGCTAAAGACATCAAAGACATTAAAGCTGACTTTGTTTTTATGAAAACATTTTTGCCGATGCCCTGCTCTCGCTTTCAGTCGTGTGATGATGTGGGGTATGGTGTTGCTAAGAGCATTTTAAACAACGATGTTCGTGAGACTTCTGTTGCTGCTAACAATTCTGCAGAAAAAGTATTGTTCGAAGCCAGAAGTGAAACCAACGATGTAGCGAAAATCTCTGTCGATAATTCTAATGACCCAAGCAGTGGTTTGAATAATTTTTCTGATGTTGCTAATTCGGCGCCTGTTGCAGCTGTCGTCGATGCTGACGCTTCCACGGCACAAGGCGAATCTGAGTGGAAAACAACGAATAAGCGCAAGAATAGGAGAAAAAAGAAAAATATACAAATGTTGACAAATGTGAACAAAGAAACGAAAGTAAGCAACCAAGATAAACCAATGCAAGTTGTTGTTGGTACAAGTTCAAACGTTGATTTGGCTGTAGTACGACGTAATGTTGTGAGGCGCATTATATGGTTGCATATCTCTTCGTTTTTGAATTCTGTCACTGAAGAAAATATTCTGAACTACCTTGCCGAACATATTTCTATCGATAAAAGCCAACTGCTTTGCTTTAAATTAATAAAGAAAGGTGTGGATCCGCATACTTTAAAATGGGTAAATTTTAAACTTGGCGTGCCTGAAGAGATATCTGGCACTATTTTAAAATCAGAAACCTGGTCTGCGAATGTCAAAGTGCAGCCTTTTCGTTCCGTTCGTGCAAAACGGGATTCCTGATGATGTTGCAGATATTCCCAATGTTAAGTCTAATTTTAATTGCCTAAAAATATACTTTCAAAATGTATCTGGTCTTCGTACTAAATGTTCGGAAGTGTTTATGTATAGTTCTGCATTAGATTATGATATTTTCGTTTTTGTTGAATCTTGGCTGAACGAGAAATTTTTTAGTAGTGAAATCTTTGATCCACATCTCTATGATGTTTACGTAAGGACCGTGATCTTGTTAAAACAGGTTGCTCGAGAGGAGGGGGTGTTCTCACTGCTGTTCGGAGGAAATTCCAGGCGGCCGTGGTAACACTCGCTAACTCTGATACACTCATTGATCAGCTCTGCGTACGTGTTCATAGTTCTTCTGGAATCTTGTATTTGTGCGCTTCGTATATTCCACCGAACAGTGCAGATGCCTTATATATTGCACACGCTGACAACGTTCTCTCACTGGTATCAAATGTGGGTGACAATCATCTTTGTGTACTCGGAGATTTTAATTTATGTAATTTGAATTGGTCTCATATTGAGGACACGGCTTCTTTTACGGCCTCTAACGTTAACTCTTCAGCCGAAATTCATCTTATTGATAGTTTCTTAAGTATCGATTTGGTACAAGTTAATGGGCTCAATAATAGGCTGAATAGAATTTTAGATTTAGTGTTCATCTCAAACAATGTTAACTACACATTGTCTGAATGCTTCACACCAATCCTGCAGACCGACAAACATCTCGTTTCTATTTCCCTAGAATTGGAGTTTTATGAATTTGCTGAAATTACAGATAAGCCTGAAATTAATTTCAACTTTAGTGCTTGCGATATGTCGTATCTTAATGAAATATTATTAAGCATTGATTGGTGTGATTCATTCCGCGATAATGATGTCACATCTTGTTTTCATATCTTCAAAAATAAGGTTCATGAGTTGTGCTTGAAGCATTTCCCAATATATAGGAAAAAAAAATATAAGACGCCCTGGCATACTAAGAGGCTAAAACATCTTAGGAATGTTAAGTGCAAATCTTTAAAACAGTATAAAAGAACTGGAGATTCGGCGCACTACTCAAAATTTCAAAACGATTTAAAGGCATTCAAGTGCTTGAATAGGTTTTTGTACAGAAATTATGTTCTGAGCTTTGAGAGTAATATATTGTCGAACTCAAAGTCGTTTTGGCGTTTCATAAAGTCAAAAAAGGCCTGCTCATCTGTCCCTAGTAATGTGTTTTTCATCGACAAATCTGCAATCAATGCAGTTGATGCTGCAAATCTTTTTGCCAATTTTTTTTGTTCTAATTTTGAACCAGACACTCGCGTCCACTCGAGTTTGCCTCCCATGAGCAACTCAGCGCTCAATTTCGGATCTTTGCGTGTTTCCGTTACGGATGTGGTTAATGGTATTGGGAAGCTTAAGCTGTCTACTAAGACGGACTCAGATGGTCTTTCTGTCATATTGTTAAAAAACTGCTTGTGTTTGGCTGATCCTCTTTCAATTAGCTTCAACAACTCTCTGGCCACTGGGACATTTGTGGAGGACTGGAAGCTAACTTCAATTTCTCCGATATTCAAGAGTGGTAACAAAAATGATGTTCGTAATTACAGACCTATTTCGAAGCTTTCATGTGTTTCCAAACTTTTTGAGATTATAGTAAATGATAAAATATACTTTGCAGTAAAGGGCCTAATTTCGTATAATCAGCACGGATTTGTTTCAAAACGGTCCACTGTTACTAACTTATCTATTTTTTCTGAATACTGCTTTTCCGCTTTTCATAATAGATTGCAAGTTGATACAATATACACTGACTTTTCAAAGGCTTTCGACAAGGTTTCGCACCAGATACTCTTGGCTAAGCTTCTGGCTTTGGGTTTTCATTCCACATTTTTGAAGTGGATTGCGTCGTATCTTTCAAATAGACAATGCGTTGTTGAAATAGACAACGCCACGTCCCAGCCCTTCATTGCTTCCTCTGGGGTCCCGCAAGGAAGTATTCTGGGGCCTCTATTTTTTATATTATTTATAAATGATATCGGCTCATGTTTCGCTTTTGCGGAATACTTGCTGTATGCAGACGATTTGAAAATTTTCGCCACCATAAAGAGTTCTCGTGTTTTCACGTGACTTTTTCTAAATCGGCTAATGTTCTACGGACTTCATATAGTATTGCGGGCTGTGCCCTGGAATCCGTTGAGGAAATTAAAGACTTGGGTGTATTTTTTGACGCGAAATTTGGTTTCGCTAACCAAGTTAACTACGTTATTACTCGGTTTTATGCCATGCTAGCGTTCATTCGTAGAAATTGTTCAGCTTTCACTAACCCTCACACCCTCAAGTCTCTTTATTGCTCTTTTGTCAGATCGAGACTGGAGTATGCTGCTATAATTTTGAGACCATACCATACTAGTCCCTCTAATCGTATCGAGAGAGTTCAAAAAGTTTTTTTACGTTTTGCTCTCCGTTCTTTGAATTTTTCTGATCCTTTGCCGTCATATGAATCGAGATGTCTTTTAATTGAACTGAGTACGCTTGTAAATAGACGAACCATCTTATCGTGCTCGTTTATCATTGGCTTAATTTCTGGAGCTGTTGATTGTCCATCGCTCCTGGAAAAAATTCAGTTCAATGTTCCCTGCAGAAACTTGCGGCACTTTGAGACCTTTAAAATTAGTTTTGCAAGGACCAACTATGCGGTAAATGCGCCTTTTGCGAGGGCTTGTGCGGATCTCAATTTCTTTTTCAGTTCTTCAGGTGTTGACTGCACTTCTTCGTATGCAACCCTAATTAGTTATTTAAGATCTTTCTACTCTTAATATTATGCTAGTCTGTAAAAATTTGTAAATTTAAAGACTCAAATAAATAAATAAATAAATAAATATGTTCAGCGAATTTTTTAAGAAAACTTGTGGGAATTAGGTCAGGACCGTATTTATAAGATTCCTTCAAAGACGTTAAATATATAAAAACCTTTCTGGAGATATCGCTGGAATATTAATTACGTTAAGTGAGTTAAGTTCATACGGGTATTCATTAGACAAAGAAGTTGATTCAGGGGAATAGCTAGATTTGAAAAATTGTGCAAAGAAGTTAGCAATATCTTTATTGTCGCTAGACAAATCTTCCTGGTATTTTAAAGAAGACGGAAACCCTTTAACCCTACGTTTAGAGTTCACGAAATCACGAAAGCTTTCGGATTGCAAGTTATTTTCTTTTTCATCGTACAGAAATAGGTATTGTAGCTCTTTTTATTTAATTCAAAATATTTATGACGCAATATAGAGTACTTCAAGTAGTCAGCGTGTGAACCCGTCTACTTGTGCAGCTTGAAGGAACGCGAATTTTTGTTTTTTAAAGATTTCAATCCTTTGGGGTACCATATTTGGACTAGTTCAGCGGAAACACGATTACGCTTAGGTACCTTATATGTACCAGTAGGGTACTTAAGTATTAAATGGATAAATTTACTTGAATGCTTATAACTTTTGTATTAGTCCATCGATTTTGTTGAATGGAAGCTTATTGTTTTTTGTTTTTTTGTACAAAAAGAGCTTAGAGAGAAAAAAATCTGCAAAAAAATAAAAAGTTTTTTTTGCTGGGTTGGAGCTGTTTTGGTCGATATGTATAAAGAAAAAACCCAAGAGTTTTTACTTTTCTCTTCTATGCATTTCGACGCATCCGCGTCATCATCAGGAAGTCTATTTATTTTCAAACAAACAACATGAAAATACAAAATTAATCATTATTTTCAATAAACATTACAAATTCAACATTAAAACAATAACTCACAATAATTTGATTAGTTGTACAAACACAATAATATCACAGGACAATCGACACATTCATTTTTCTTATTTTCTATTTTTGTTCTTATCATTTTTTATTATTGCTGTATAAGCGCTATTTGTATTGTCAATGTCTTCTTTAAAATTCATGACATTCGTCATATGTTGTTGGATGCGGAGACTTTCCAGTGTCATCCTCCTTTTGCATCTTCTCTCAACATCTAAAATTTTTGCGTTCCCAAAATCAGCTGTATGGCCATTGTCAGTCAGGTGTTGAGAAAGCGCGGTATTTGTTTTTCTGTTTTTTGCGTCCATTTCATGTTCGTGTATTCTCGTTCTCAATGCTCTTTTCGTTGTGCCAATGTAACATTTATTGCAGGCATTGTTGTTGTTACCGTTGCATTGAATTTTATACACTACATTGCATTGTTGTCCCTTGTCTATTTTGTCTTTTGTTTTTGTAAAGAAACGATTAAGTGTATTGTGTGGTTTGTGAGCAAATGTTATGTTGTCTTTTTTCATAATTCTCCTGAGCGATTGATTACTTGTTAGTCCGGGTATATAGGTAACTCCAATATAAGTTTTGTTTGTGTTTGCTTCTGTTTGTCCATTTGATGAATTAGGGTGGTCCATTTCTTGTGTCGTATTAATTATAAGCTTTTCTATTAGAGTATTCGGGTAGCTATTTTTGAAGAGAATATTTTTTATTTTCTTCTTGTTTTCTTCTATGAAATCACCGTCACTTAGAAGATGTATTTTCCTTATTAGACTTGTTGCTGTGTTAATTTTCTGCTTCAGCTAACAGCAACAAGTCTAATAAGGAAAATACATCTTCTAAGTGACGGTGATTTCATAGAAGAAAACAAGAAGAAAATAAAAAATATTCTCTTCAAAAATAGCTACCCGAATACTCTAATAGAAAAGCTTATAATTAATACGACACAAGAAATGGACCACCCTAATTCATCAAATGGACAAACAGAAGCAAACACAAACAAAACTTATATTGGAGTTACCTATATACCCGGACTAACAAGTAATCAATCGCTCAGGAGAATTATGAAAAAAGACAACATAACATTTGCTCACAAACCACACAATACACTTAATCGTTTCTTTACAAAAACAAAAGACAAAATAGACAAGGGACAACAATGCAATGTAGTGTATAAAATTCAATGCAACGGTAACAACAACAATGCCTGCAATAAATGTTACATTGGCACAACGAAAAGAGCATTGAGAACGAGAATACACGAACATGAAATGGACGCAAAAAACAGAAAAACAAATACCGCGCTTTCTCAACACCTGACTGACAATGGCCATACAGCTGATTTTGGGAACGCAAAAATTTTAGATGTTGAGAGAAGATGCAAAAGGAGGATGACACTGGAAAGTCTCCGCATCCAACAACATATGACGAATGTCATGAATTTTAAAGAAGACATTGACAATACAAATAGCGCTTATACAGCAATAATAAAAAATGATAAGAACAAAAATAGAAAATAAGAAAAATGAATGTGTCGATTGTCCTGTGATATTATTGTGTTTGTACAACTAATCAAATTATTGTGAGTTATTGTTTTAATGTTGAATTTGTAATGTTTATTGAAAATAATGATTAATTTTGTATTTTCATGTTGTTTGTTTGAAAATAAATAGACTTCCTGATGATGACGCGGATGCGTCGAAATGCATAGAAGAGAAAAGTAAAAACTCTTGGGTTTTTTCTTTATACATATCGACCAAAACAGCTCCAACCCAGCAAACATTTTCATAAAGAATTTGGTCCAATCAACATATAAAAAGTTTTCGAAATCCTTCCTCGCAAAGTACAATTTTTTTATACTGTTACAAAAAAATTGAAAAAATCCGTAATTATTGTTCGTTATCCTTGAATCTGCAGGGTCTAGCAAAAAGTATTGTATGCACAGTTTATAGCGAATTGTATTGCCTTTAAAAAGCTTTAAACCGTTTTGGAATTACTCAATTCGTTATTGAGATATATATGATTAAGTGGACCCATTTTTATTATTTTTTTTTTATGAAAAAACGGTAATTCGTAAATATCTCAAAAACTTTACCATAGAATTATAAACAACCTTGATTTTCGGAATCAGGGGGCGATTTTACATAGGAATTTCATAATGGCATCTCTGGTGCAGAAAAAAAATTGGAATTTGTGATCCTTACTTCTTACTTAATTGACGCTTAACAGTCTAAACGGTTATGGCCATCAACAAGGCGCGCCAGTCGCTCCTTCGCTCCGCCAATTTGTGATCCAGTGTTATTAATTACGTAAGAGGCTGCTTGCAAAGATCTCCGAGAGAGGCACATGAATTTACATTTATTGAGGTTCAGCGGCATTGAATTTGCCTTGCACCAAGCAACTAAGCAGCTTAAATTCGCACGTTCTTCAATAGACGCATAGGACCTAAAAAGTTTAACATCATCAGCATACATTAAAATGTTGGAATATTTTATTGTGGTACAGATATCATTAATAAATACCAAGAACAGAATTGGACCGGGATGACTGCCCTGTGGGACGCCAGAGGGAGCATTAATGACATATGAAAGAGTATTTTTAAAAATTACTTGTTGCGTTCTATCACAGAGATACGAAGATATCCACTGGGTGAGGCCAGGTTGGAAGCCAAGTCGATCCAGCTTGTGGATAAGCAAGAAGTAGGAAACTTTATTAAATGCTTTACTGAAATCAGTGTAAATAACACCTGTGTGAAGATTTACTCCAAATCCATTAGAAACATGAATTGTGAATTCAAGTAGGTTGGTAATGGTAGATTTGCCTTTACAGAATCCATGTTGGGAGTCTGCAATCAATGTAGAAATTGAAAATGTTAGTTGATTGGTAACAATGGCTTCAAATACATGACCTACTGCCGTTTTTGTGGAGGGGTATTAGAAAAGATTCCTTCCAAGCAGCAGGAAAAACACCATGTTTTAGAGACATGTTGAATAAATCAGTTAGGGGCTGATAAATATGTTCAGCGAATTTTTTAAGAAAACTTGTGGAATTAGGTCAGGACCGTATTTATAAGATTCCTTCAAAGACGTTAAATATATAAAACCCTTTCTGGAGATATTTCTGGAATATTAATTACGTTAAGTGAGTTATGTTCATACGGGTATTCATTAGACAAAGAAGTTGATTCAGGGGAATAGTTAGATTTGAAAAATTGTGCAAAGAAGTTAGCAATATTTTGATTGTCGCTAGACAAATCTTCCTGGTATTTTAAAGAAGACGGAAACCCTTTAACCCTACGTTTAGAGTTCACGAATCATGAAAGCTTTCGGATTGCAAGTTATTTTCTTTTCCATCGTACAGAGATAGGTATTGTAGCTCTTTTTATTTAATTCAAAATATTTATGACGCAATATAGGGTACTTCAAGTAGTCAGCGTGTGAACCCGTCTACTTGTGCAGCTTGAAGGAACGCGAATTTTTGTTTTTTAAAGATTTAAATTCTTTGGTGTACCATATTTGGACTAGTTCAGTGGAAACACGATTACGCTTAGGTACCTCTCCTTCCAGAATAGCGTGAATTATGGCATTGAAGTCAGAAATGTTTTTGTCAATATCTGCACCGCATTTGGGCCAAACTACTGTAGATAAAATTTGGTTAAGTTTATTAAAATTAACCTTCGCGATTTCAAATACAAAAATAGAGTCGTTTTCTGTGGTAGTGCAACTCGGAGAACTTTCTTCCAATTCGTAAAATATTTCCAGCGAAAGATGGTAAGGGTTCTCAGGAACAGTAGGAAGTTCACCCCTCCTAAGAATGGATTTTGATGTATCATCAACAAATACCAAATCAAGAAACCCTCCCGCACATGTTTGGAACTATATTTATCTGTCTAAGGCAAAGTATAGTTATTTCTGCTAAAAAGCCGTTGCTGGACAATTTTGAAGAAACCGGTACAATAGCATGGTCGGATGTGGTCCATGATACTTGCGGAAGATTAAAGTCACCCAAGACAATTATCGAATCAATACGCTTCAACATTAAATTGATAGCTTTCAGTAACGAAATATGATTCATATACACCGAGGGATCAGAAGATGGTGGGATATAGCAAATGGCAATAAAGGTAAAACCTATTCCCAGCTGGATTCTAATGCACTTAAATTCCGTAGCTTCTATGACAGTTAAAAAAATAGAAGAATGTACCGCGAGCAAAACTCCACCTCCAACTTTGTTCAATATATTTGGTAATAATTGCAAAAAACTTCCGAATTTAATATATGAGGCTTTAACCAAGTTTCAGTAAAAGCGATGATATTGTAAATGCAGTTAAATGATTTCAAGTACAGTTCAGTTAGTTTCGTATTTAGTAATCTTACATTTTGATAAAATATATTAAGGACAGATTTAATATTTAGTTTTTTACTGCATTATTGTTATGAGGAACGGTAGCAAGATTGCGAATATTAACGTTGCTTCTATTCTCTAATTCACGCACAAAAGCCCCGGGTGGCCAAAATGAATTATTTAAAATTGTTTCAAAGTGTTGCGCGGATACGTTTATCCTAAATGACGAAATATCTCTAGGATAATTAAAATTTACTTTACGAATAGTCACTTTTTCGGTTTTAAGTTTACTTATGATATAAAACTAAAAGTCCTCTTCTGTAGTGTCTCTCTCGAATTTGGACACAAAAATCGACTTTTCAATCGGGACAGTAATCAATCTACTAGCCGGCGGTTCAGATTCCGCATAGGGGTTTTGGGGAACCTGGTTCCTTTTTGTGAAGGGTACGGTAGAAACAGCTGAATGAGCCTTCGATTTAGATGGTGAACTCGTAAGAGACTCGGTGAGGACAGATTTATCAATTCAATAGTTGGAGGTGGAAGAAGTGGAGGCAGAGGAATTTTGGGATCAGCATCCATAGCCGGAGCTGGAAGAGAAACATCGTTAGGCCTACGATTATTATCCGGAATGTTTACATTTGAGTGTTTGAAAGACTTAAATAAGCTCTCATAATGCTTAAACTTCTCGGATAAAGCGGAAATCTCTCTGCCTATTTCAGAGAACCCATCTCGGGCCTCTTTGAAAACCTTGAAAAGGTCAATTTCGGTAGGCCTACATTTCAAACAAGCCCAAATCGCTCTCTTATCGTTATCATTAAGTGCGTCAACCACTCGTGCTGACAAACCGGCGCACTTCATATGGGCAAGCCTATCGCAAAGCCAGCATACCACGAAGGGATGTGATTCACTTTTTACTAAGCAGTTTGGATATAGACACGACATTCTTAATAAACTTAAAGAGGATGAGAAATAAATATATATATAAATGCTACAGAAAACCGAGAATTAATAAAATACGAAAAGTATGAATATAAATTTAACGAGAGCACAACGTGTTATACAGAAAAAATACAACAGTTTTAAAGTAGCTCTTAGAAAGAGATACGCTGTATAAGCAGTTTGAGATACACTGTAATAACAGTGAAAAAACTCCGCAAATAGATGTGACACTGAGGAAAGAATGTGCACGCAAAAAATCAAAAATAACAAGTAAGGAAGGCTAAGTTCGGGTGTAACCGAACATTACATACTCGGCTGAGAGCTTTGGAGACAAAATAAGGGAAAATAACCATTTAGCAAAATGAACCTAGGGTAACCCTGGAATATATTTGTATGACATTGGTTTCAAATGGAAGGTATTAAAGAGTATTTTAAAAGAGAGTGCGCCATAGTGCTATAGGTGGACGGAATGTCAGGATATCGCCATAAAGGTGGACCAGAGGTGACTATAGAATGTGTGTTGTACGATATGGGTATCAAATGAAAGGTGTTAATGATTATTTGAAACGTAGTGGGCCTAAGTTTTATAGGTGGACGCCTTTGCGAGATACCGCAATAAGGGTGGAACAGGGGTGACTCTAGAATGTGTTTGGACGATATGGGTATAAAATGAAAGGTGTTAATGAGTATTTTAAAAGGGAGTGGGCCTTAGTTCTATAGGTGCACGCCTTTTCGAGATATCGCCATAAAGGTGGAACAGGGGTGACTCTAGAATGCGTTTGTACGACATGGGTATCAAATGAAAGGTGCTAATGATTATTTAAAAGGCAGTGGGCCTTAGTTCTATAGGTGGAGAACTTTTCGAAATAACGCCATAAAGGTGGACCAGGGGTGACTTTATAGTGTGTTTGTACGATACGGGAACCAAATTAAAGGTATTGATGTGGGTTTTAAAAGGGAGTGGCTCTTAGTTGTATATGTGAAGGCGTTTTCGAGATATCGACCGAAATGTGGATCAGGGTGACACCGAACATCATCTTTCGGGTATCGCTAATTTATTTATATATGTAATACCACGAACTGTATTCCTGCCAAGACTCCAAGGGCTTTTGATTTCGCCCTGCAGAACTTTTTCCTTTTCTTCTACTTGATATGGTAGGTGTCACACCCATTTTACACAGTTTTTTCTAAAGTTACATTTTGCGTCAATAAACCAATCCAATTACCATTTTTCATCACTGTTTTCATATTTGGACAGAATTATGGCATTTTTTCATTTTTCGTAATTTTCGATATCGCAAAAGTGGGCGTGGCCATAGTCGGATTTCGGCCATATTTTATACCGGAATAAAATGGGTTCAGATAAGTACGTGAACTAAGTTTAGTTAAGATATATCGCTTTTAGCTCGAGTTATCGTGTTAAGGGCCAAGCGGAAGGACATACGGTGGACTGTGTATAAAAACTGGGCGTGAATTCAACCGATTTCGCCCATTTTCACAGAAAACAGTCATCGTCATAGAGGCTATGCACACACCAAATTTCACAAGGATTGGTAAATTTTAGTTCGATTTATGGCCTTAAAAGTATTCTATATGAATTAAATGAAAAAGGGCGGAGCCATGCCCATTTTGAAATTTTGTTTTATTTTTGTATTTGGTTGCACCATATCATTACTGGAGTTGAATGTTGGCATAATTTACTTATATACTGTAAAGATTTTAAATTTTTTGTTAAAATTTTACTTAAAAAAAAATTTTTTAAAGTGGGCGTGTTCGTCATCCGATTTTGCTAATTTTTATTAAGCGCACATATAGTAATAGGAGCAACGTCCCTGCCAAATTTCATCGTGATATCTTCAACGGTGCCATGCCCATTGTCCAAAAATTTACGAATTTTCTGTTTTGCGTCATAAGGTCAACGCACCTACCAAGTTTCATTGCTTTACCCTTCTTTGGTAATGAATTATCCCACTTTTTCGGTTTTTCGAAATTTTCGATATGGAAAAAGTGGGAGGGCGCGAGCGATATGAGATGAGCGCCCAGGAACCTATATACCAAATTTCATCAAGATATCTCAAAATTTACTTAAGTTATCGTGTTTACAGACGGACGGACGGACATGGCTAAATGAATTTCTTTTTTCACCCAGATCATTTTGATGTATAGAAGTCTATATCTATCTCGATTATTTTATGCCGTTACGGATTACCGTTATGCGAACAAAGTTAATATACTCTGTGAGCTCTGCTCAGCTGAGTATAAAAACAAAATACACTATTAAAAACTGAGGCCTATCAACAGCAACAACGCAATGCAAAAACACTCGGAAATGCAACTGCAAATAAATATGTACATATGTGTATATGCAAAATTGACAAAAATTTTAATTTTTAATATTAAAAAAATTATGTAAAATCAATTGAATTTAAATTTAATTTCTTAATTCAGCATACACAATTATTGCACTTCACCATCCCAGCGGGTCAGGGGGTTAGAATATACCCGCGGTAGGTATGCGTGTCGTAAGAGGCGACTAAAATACCGGATTGGCCTGAAGGTTTAATGTGGCCATATAAATCGTTCCCGAGATGGTCGGGCCAGCACCTTAACGATGCTGTGTTACCGGAGCGTACCGGATCTGTAAACGGCAAAGGACCATCACATCGGTCACTCCCTAAACCTTCGGGGAGCAACCGTATCGCTACAACAACAACAACAACAACATTGCACTTCACCAACTATGTGAAGAATAAAACTATATTTAGCAATATTAAACACTATATTTATTGAAAACACAAGAGCACAGATAAAAAATCAACTTCACGGACGTGTGCGAAAAAATCGCGAGCTTCTCTACTAATTTGCGCCGTTCTCCTTTAATTTTCCTTCAAATCAGCAGGATGGGACCTATGTACATGTTTTATGCCGACTTGTTGTTGTTGTAGCGCTAAGCTTGCTTTACGAAGGCTTTGGGGAGCGTTATCGATGTTGTGGTCCTTTGCCGGATACATATTCGGTACGCCCCGGTAACACAGCTCCATTAAGGTGCTAGCCCGACCATCTCGGGAACGATTTATATAGCCGCATTAAACCCTCCCGACATCGCTATACAAACCAAGCACTTGCCATTACCCACGTGTCTTGCGAACCATATATTGTACACATAATTCCATTTATTATACAAATAAAATGTTTAATAAAAGTTAATAGCCTTGAATATTGTAAATTGTTAGATTTGTTGAGTTAGAAGGCTTCACAGAATGAATAAAACTTATTTTTTTATTTATATACATTTATAATTTATTGGGCCGATATTTCGACTTCAATCTGAAGTATGATCAACACGTATCCATATATGTCCCTGATGATGATGACTTAAAGGCTGTTGCAGTTAAGAAAATATTTTCTTTCTTTCTTCCATTCATTGGGTGACAAAAAGTGAATCTTTAAGCAAAACGTCAACCAAATGAATCGTTTGAGCATGATTGAAAGAAAATAGATAAAAATAAAAAATTTCTGAAACGGCCTAATGTACAATAGAACTAAAAAATAGAACTAAAAAATCATACCTTAAATAACTGGACTCCTATCACGGCAAACATGAATTGCAGGAGGCAAGTCACTAGTACAATATTTCCAATTGTCTTAACAGCCACTATTACACATTGAACTACATGCTATAACAATACAATTGCAGAAGAACGAGATAAAATATTATTATATTAAGTCGTATTTCATTTGATTGATATAAACATACGTTTCCTTAATTTACAATGGCCCCAACCAACAAATATTAAATTTTCAACAATAAGCAAAATATATATAATTTTCTCGTTCACGGTATGCAGATATGGCTTTTTAAGTGCCACAACTCCGTTGTAAGTGGCAATAACACTTTTAAACATCAATATATCATAGCAAAATCCGAAACAAACGCAATTTTGAAGAATTGTTCGCTAGGACATTTGTAAAATAAGGTAACGATATGTAAGTAAACGTATCATTCGAATATCTCACAAAGTTTTGTAAATTAAAATGTACCTATCTATACATATATAAAGAACGAAATATTATGAAAGATTTATTGTAAGATGTGACAGCGTTGAACAATGAACATATGGATTAAAATTTCTGAAGTCTATCAGAACTTTTCGTTGGTGAAATTTTTTTTGGTTTAACATTTTTTTCATTGCCGGTCAACAAAGACCTCACAAAGACTGAATGTGTCCATTGTGTTTCCAGAATTAGTTTGACAACCAAACGGAAGAACCCCAATCAAATACCAGGACTTATGTTAGAGAATAACTCCGTCCTCTTGGATCTTCCATGACCTAGCTTAATTGCTGTCTCGAGATCTTCCAACTCTGCCGCCCCTTATAACTGGAATCTTGACGGGGCAGTGCAGGGCACGAACAGAACGTGCTCAACCGTTTCTTCCTGTACCTGTTGTTACTGACGAGGTCTAACTTATAATTCATTAGATAGGACTTTCATCAGTCTCGCTGAGCATTATATGTCGGCACTGAATTTCTCCCATGAAACCCGCTTTGACTGGTTGATTTCATGTTTATAGATTCTCAACAGATCTCTGTATTCGTTCCAGCACTCCTAGTTTTCCGCAACTTTTGCCAATGTGATATCAAGCTTGACGTAGGCCCAACATATTGTGACGAATGTTGACATCACTAGGCTGTTAGTAAATAATCAAGCAACAACAAAAACATGAAGCAGCTACTCTTATATACATGTCCACATTAAAGCTAGCAAAACATACATAAAGGCAACGAAGAGATACTCACAAACACATGTAATCATCAGCCGAAGTAGGTACTCACACATACACCCGCATATGGCTACAAGATAAACATAAACTACAAATATATATACATGTATATTTGTGGTAACCAAGCAGAAGATACAAAACTTCTAGAAGGCGAAACGTCTAGACCTTAGGAGAAATATGCGAACGAAGCAAGGGAGAGTATAAAAGCAGCGCATGCTGAGTAATCAGCAATCAGTTTCATTTAACCACGCTATTAGTTGCGAAGTGCAGTATAATTGTGAAGTATAATTGTACTACTCCCAAAGTGGTCTAATGAAGACCATTTTAGAATACAGAATATTGGAGTTATTTATTCGACAGTTCAGCGATTCGAACGTTAGCAGAAGGTGCGTAATAACCAGGATTTCCCCAGAATTCGTAACAATATGTAGACACACTACCCCTGTTGGACACAAGTAGACTACTCTGTAGCCCGTTGACGTAAATAAATAGAAAAAATACTGTATTGAAACTCGGTTTGGTTTTATTGTTTTATTGAATAAGTTAGAATTTTCTTCATAACATGTTATAGCGCGGGCTAATTTCGCTAATTTTTGTCCCACTTACACACTTATTGTGAGCTGGTAACATCATTCGTGTTACCCGCTACGAAAATTAGAAACAACTTTGGTATTCTGATTGCGGATAACAACGTTACCAGCAAAATAGCTGTTAACATCGCATTACATCGCAAAATTGTACGTCTTTGCTAAATATTTGTTTGATCAATATAAACAAAAAATGTGTCCATGTTATTGTACACGACTTTTTAAACAATATTATTCTTTTTAAAACAAAATTTAGCTCACATTTTTTCTCAATTGAGCAACTTTGTTTTTTGACAGTATAAGTGTGCAGGCTAGAATTGCGGTTACATGAACGATTTTACATTATACTCCAATAACACATTTACCGACAACTTTCGGGATAAGGCCGTTAGTGTCAAAAATATAGCCATGAAAACTTTTTCGCAAACAAAAGTTATTTCTACTTTGCTTATAAAGCACGGACGTTTTTCAGTGTATTTCAACTGTTTGGAAATGCGTTATGTTAATATACCAAAACATATAAGTTAAGGAGCCCAAGGACTAGGGCTCCAAAAATTAAAGTTGGGGGCCGCCCCGCGGCCCCATTACAACCTGCAAAGATCCAAATAAAAAATAGTTTATTTCCCGCTTAAGAATATTTACCATTTATTGTCGTTGATTATCCAAAACAGACTGAATTGTATTGTTAACTTAAACTAACTCTAAGCTTCTACATTAGTCTAAGTGATTTCTTAATTGCTGACACTGCACTTCCCACGATTGGCCAAAATAATATTTTATCGCTTGCGTGGAAAATCACACGACTTTCATTTTGTCCGCATATCATATCGCTTACGCTGCAGTTCCCATGAATTGCATTTGGTCTGCTTACGCAATATGATATCGGATCAATTACTTGCGTAGGCTTTGCTCGTGTTTGTTGAAGTGTGGTGTCAGCACATTCTTACAAGTAAGTGTGTCTGCCCCCTTGTTAAGTACCCCCCTTTAAACATCTGCGTCCCGCAGATGAGCTCCTTTTTCAGAAGGATCCTTTGCATGGCCTGGCTGGTCCTGATCTATGGTCTGATTTAGTCTTGGAAAGTTCATTGTAGTAGTGAGTTTTCTCCAGATAATGTAGCATACGGCTGCCAGAATGACCAAGGCAAGAGCGTCAAAAATTAGCGAAAGGTGAAAATTATTGCCAAGTTGTTTAAGGTGATTAATATTTTCGATGATGAGGCCGTGAATGTAGTTAAGGTTCAATTTTAGTCCTTCGCTCGTGATGTTTACCAAGGGCGGTGGCAGGGCCTGCGCTGTGCGTACTGATCTGCTGGTAAATGTTTGATTTCCCACCGTTACTGTTTCGTTGTTCAAAATAATGACGCACGTTCCATTTAGGTATGTGGAGTAGTCCCTCCCTTGTAACTGACCTTCAAAGTTTGTAACAAATATTGTTGAGACTGCGATCATCTCGACGGTTTTGGTGTTGTCTGGTTCAAAGTGGCATTTGGCATCGCCGCCTTTAACTAGCCTAGCTAGGCACCCGTTCTCCCGGAGTTTGGTCAGGGATTTGGGAGAACAAATTGTTCTATTGCTGATCGAAGGGTAATTCTCGTTCACTCCGAACGTTTCAACCTCGTATATTAGCATTTTTTTGTAGTTGAGGTCAACGTGTTGTCCTTTTATAAAGGCGGCCCGTGTTATTAGGAGTCGGCAGCCATCTGGTTTTACCTTTGGCATTGATAGTACGTACAAAAGTGTGCTACCGTTTGAATACACGGAGGCCGACCCGTACTCTATGGCTTCAATGGTGTTCTGATATGGTAGGGAATCTTACTCCATTATGAGCCTTCCAATCTCGTCTCGATCAAGAAGATTTGTGTTAATTACGCCAGATTTCGCCATTTGGTATGCTTGGAGGACTTCTAACACCTGTTCCTTCAAGACTTTGCTCAGGTCAACAAGCTCCATATTCTCCTCGCTAATGTTTTTGCTTATAGCGTTAATATGGAGCAACGCTTCGTTTGTTTTCTCGATTGCCTCGCGGGTATCGTTGAATAGTTTTTCGTTGACCCGGTACTGGTGATTGTTGTTTATTACCACGTAATTCATGCTTCGAAGAATATAGTCCCAATCCGCTGCATATGGAGACCCAGCTATCCACTTCCATGCAGAACCAATCCAGTCAATGGAACGTACCCTTCGTGATTTGCTTATATGTAGTTCGTCGAGACGCAGCTTAGTTTGATTTAGGTGGAATTGTAACACAGTCCGCGCAGCCCTGCT
This sequence comes from Eurosta solidaginis, assembly GCF_040869045.1. Lineage (NCBI taxonomy): Eukaryota > Metazoa > Arthropoda > Insecta > Diptera > Tephritidae > Eurosta > Eurosta solidaginis. The sequence continues at coordinate 2,369,394 of NC_090324.1, forward strand.
GGTAATGTCGTGCTCCGTTGAGTCCATCAATTTGACCAAAGCCGTGTTGAAGTAGCTTAGGTCGACCACATGGACTAAACTGAAATGTTCGTTCAGGATCCAACCACGCCCATGGTCTATAATCACCAACGGGGAGTCATAGCCGTAAATGTTCAGGCCAGAAACGCCAGATATTAATACCTAACTGCCATAAAAAAATATAATGGTTTAGATTATTTGTTTTAAAGTGCTAAGACTTTTTAGTTTCGGGGGACGGTAATTTGGATTCTTAAATTTTTCATGACTACAATTATTCTTCCTTTTTTCTGGTTTTTAACAAAAAATTTTCTACGATTACGAGTAATAAAATTATAAAAAAAAAAATTTTTTTGTTTTTTTTTTTTTTATTATTATGGCAAAAGCATTTAAAGGTAGAACCGGCTATGATGCGTCTAGAACTTTTCACCGAAGAGGAAAGGATAGGAGAAAAAAATATTGAATTTTTCATTGCAAGGATACAGTTAGAACTGTTCTAATTAGAGTTACACATGGCTCCACCTTATGATGCTCTACCCATTACAAGTACAAAAGGTATACACATTTTTCCTTTGTTTCTTCATTTCTTATTTTTTGTTTCTTAACCATACAAATTAATTCAATCGTTTCATTTTATACAATTTTACCGTCCCTGATTTTTGTGTGTTTTGGCATAGACCACAGGACATTGTATTTTGCGGTTAGTCATGTAGTCTTCCCCAGATGCCCCATAAGGGTATATCAAAAAAAAAGTTTTGGGCCATTTCATAAATTTTTTTTTGTTGGGCCTCTTTACTTGTGGAAAAAATTCTTGGGCCATTTCTTTAGAAAACAATGTTTTTTTTTTGTTTTCTTTGTTTTTTTTTTATTTTGGTCCTTTTTTACTTGTGACAAGCAATTTTTGGGCCATTTATTTAAATAAATTTTTTCTGTTGGCCTTTTTATCAGTGAGTTTTTCTGCGTGGAAAGACATTTTTTTTTTCTTTCGCAGTTCAATCAATTAATTGAATATTGCCAAGCGACTTTGCGTGATTGCCATTGTGTTTGCTTCGAGGATTCTCGTAGGCTTCTTGCCTCTTTTGTTTGCAGATCTCTGTATTTTGTTTATTGATCGGTTATTGCCAAATGATCTTATGTTGTTGCCAAAGCCATTGATTACTTTCTATTATTGATTTTATATGAGGTGATTCAAGGATTTCTTACTTGTGCTTTGTGAATTTTTTCCTGGTGCTTGTCACTAGCGTTACCCGGTTATCCTTCCCTACGACATCCTTTTTATAGATCGCCTTTTGTTTCCCCTTTATCTGTGTGTCCCTTACATAGATTTCATCTCCTCGCTAGAATTTCCTAGGTCCCTTCCTTTTCCTGTTTGCCCGTGAATTTCTCAATTCCTGATTTTTCCTTATCTGTTCCCTAATTCCTTTATGAACCCTTGATCTTGAAATCGGATAACATTTGATAGTTTATCCTTTCCGTCCTGTTAAAAAAAATATCGCTTGGGTTTCTCTTCGTGACCGAAAGTACTGGTGTGTTGCAGCGGTCCACTGCTATGTAAATTAACTCCTTTGGTCTAGTATTGCGAATTTCTCCTTTAAGGCATCAGAAAATGTCTATCATGGTTGAATGAAATTTCTCAATCAGGCAGTTTACCTCACTTCATTGGATTGGTGTTTGGTACAATTTTATTTCCAAGCCCCTGATATAGTTGCAAACTAAGCGAGTCATAAATCCCCTTTCATTGTCCGTCACTACCATTTTGGGGGTTTTGAAATAGTGTATTGCCTTAGCCAATTTAGACCGAAGAGTAACCGCTGAGCGATTTTTTATGTGGAATAGTTTTGCAAACTTTGAAAATTTATCTATACAGGATAAAACTTTTCGCCGTGGATTTCGAAGATATCCACATGTACTATCTCACATGGATATTTGGGGATAGGTGTGTCCTTCATAGGCGGCACCGCGCGATGCCTATCGTATTTATTCGTTTTGCAAATTTCGCAAGTGGAAGCGAACTGTTTTATTCGACTCGCCATTTTTCCAAGATTTGCTCCTTATTTTCCTTAGGGTTTCTATGGGCCCTCATATGCTCGGACTCTATTATTCCGCAAATTCTATCCTAGTTGGCCATATCTTCGACATCCCTTTGTGTTATACTGATTTTGTACAAAAGGAAATGCTCTAAATATACTTCTTGTAGAAGACATAAACGGTTTTCTGGAATCTTTATTCCATTTATCAGCGATGGATTCAGGCGTTCTTTTAAGGCCTCGATTAAACTGGGTTTTTCAATGGCGGCCAACCTAACGTAGTGACGGGTGAAACCCAGATGCGGATTTTCCGAATAAGTCATTGCACTCCCCTCTGTAAAGATAAGCTGGTTTCGGAAAACGTTTAAAGAAGCCTCCACGTGTGGTATAAGATCTGACGTATCTTGGTCCGCACTGTGAACCGTCCCTTCCTCGCTTCCGGCTTCCGCTAATACGTCGCTTGTTTCCGACGGTTCTATTAAATGGTTTTCCTGACATGGAATTCTTGAGAGAGCATCTGCCACAACATTTAATTTACCAGGAGTGTAAATCAATTCGTGGTTATACTCTTCAATTCTAGCCTTCCACCTCTTCAGCTTAGCGTTGTAGTTTCTACTTCCCAACGCAAATGTGAGAGGCTGGTGGTGGGTGAAAATTCTGATTTTTTCGCCCCATAGAGGTACGACCTAAGGTTATCTAGGGCCCAAACTATTGCCAGAATTTCTTTATCGTTTGTGGCATAGTTCTCCTCTGTTCTAGATATAGATCTTGAGATGTAGGCGATGGGTCGATCCTTTCCTGGTTCTCCTTGGGATAGCACCCCACCAATGGCATAATTTGAAGCATCGATGGTAAGATTAAAAGGTTTTTCAAAATCTGGAAAGGCAAGAATATCTGAGGAGACAAGCAATTATTTCAGGTTATCGAAGGCCTGAAGGGCTTCGTTGTTCATACAGATTCGTATTTTCTTGGACTGATTTGCCCTGGCCTGTGCCTTTTCACCCCTAGTTAGATTGATCAAAGGTTTGGCAACCTTTGCGTAGTCCCGAATGAATTTTCGGTAATATGACGTCATTCCCATAAAGCTTTTCAGTTCTTTTAGTGTTTCCGGGGGCGAGAGGTTCTCTATAGCCTGAACCTTAGACGGGTGTGGTTTTATTCCGCTAGATGTAATTATGTATCCCACGAATTCTACTTCCGTTCTCATAAATTTGGTTTTCTCTAAATTCACCCTCAAATTAGCGTCTGCGAGCCTTTCAAATATTGTTTCCATATTCTTTAAATGTTCATTTATATTTTTCCCAAAGACAATGATGTCGTCTATATACACGTAGCATATCCTTCCGATGTATTCCTTAAGGACGTCATCGTCCATGCGTTGGAATATAGCAGGTGAGTTCTTCAATCCGAAGGGTAGCCGCAAAAATTCGTACTTCCCATTCATGGTAGAAAACGCCGTTTTGGGAATATCCGCCTCTTTCATTGCGATTTGGTGAAAACCTGAAGTGAGATCGATCGTTGTGAAATATTTGGCGTTGCCCAGACTAACCAGGGTTGCATTGATATCCGGAATAGGACACGGTAACCGCATTTAAACGTTCAAAATCTACGACCATTCTATACTGTTTTTCGCCGGAGGGCTTTGGCTTCTTTGGAACCACCCAAATGGGAGAATTGTAAAGACTTTTAGATGGTTGTATGATACCTTTTTCAAGCAATTCGGCTATTTGGTTTTCTACCTCTGCCCTCATGTTTGCAGGATAGGGATAACTTTTTGTGTATATGGGCTCATCAGTGGTAGTCTTTATCTCCGCCTGAACAGAAGTTTTAATGTTTGTTTTAGCATCTAGTGGACCGAACAAATGGGAGTACTTCTTTACTATGGCTTTCAAGTCCGGAAGAATTTCACCGGGTGTATCCTTGGTTTCGAAGAAATGTAGGTGGCCAATGGTTTTGTTTTTTAAAGGGATTTTTATGTTGGGATCTATGGTTAGGACATGATTTCTCCTGTTTATGATGGCGCCTAGGGATTTAAGGGTGTCACCTCCTATTATTCCATCGAATGAGTCTACTATGGCGTCATTACCTACATTCTGAAAGAACTTTCCAAGAATTTGATTTTTTATAAGGATAGGGCCTGGAACAGTGTGGACTTGAAATGGTGAATTCACCAGGTCAGCTTCTAGGGCTGGTGTGGGCTTAATAAAGAGTTTATTGGCACCTGTATCCACCAAGAATTTTAAAGGGACGTTATTTGCGGACAGACATGTCAAGTACGGTATGCTTGAGTGTTGGGCTTCCTCCTTTAAATGAAAAACGCCGGCGGTCCAGCCGTCATAAAATTTGCTTCGGTCGACAATTGTTCTTCCTCTACTTCCAAAACCTGTGCCTTCAAGTTGTAAACGCGCTGCTGTTTTGGAATTGCTCCTAAGGACGACTCAGGCCCGCGTTTGCACACGTTACGGTTGCTATTGGGCCTGTTCAAATAATTCACCTGCTTCGTTTGCACACTCTCATCCACTTCCGTCTTCTCCGCCGGTTTTGGAGCCGTAGGCCTCTTGGTAGGGCCAGGATTTTCCCTGCTATTCATTTGGGGTCTATTGAACGGGTTTCTCTCATATCTCTGACTGGAGTTCCTATTGGCCCAGTTATAGCTGGCACGCGCTCTCGGAGGGAGTGGTGGTCTTTGTGACTGTCGTGTTAGGACATTTGAGGGAACTAAAATTCTATTTGTCGAGTTATTGTGCGCTATTGTATTCCTGAGCTTTAAATTTTGAATGTCCAAGCATGCCGAATATGCTTCTGGTAGGGTTTTTGGTTTCTGAACAATTAACATACGCGACATTTCCGAGCTAAGGTCCCTAATGATAACGCCAAGTGCCTTATTGCGGTACGTTTCCACAAGGACTGACATAGTCTCGCGGCTATACTCATCCGACATGATTTTGTTGACGATCAGCGACAACTGGTTGTTGACCGTTACGTAGAATTCATCAAACGTTGCACCGCTTTGGACTAACTGATTGATCTGGTGCTCCAGAGTCCTTATGTCCCTTTTATCTGCGTAATGTGACGAAAGTACCCTTTTAATTTCTGCCCAATCTCCCCCTAAGACATTGTATGCTACTAGTGCCGAGTCGGCCACGCAACGAATTTTTTGCCTGATGTGCTGCAGAATGGCACGATATAAGGGTTTCTCTTTCACCACAGCGTAGTCCGAAAGGATACTCTCGACGCAATGAACCCAAGTGCTATATTGGGAAGGACTACCTTCGAAAACTTGCAGCTCCTTCACGCAATCAAGAAGTCTGTCGATATCCTTTAAATCCTGTTCTGACTGCGGTGTTCGCACTGATACGGGTACAGCCTGCGGCTGCGTCCTACCTCTAGTTTGCTCTATGCTACCTAATCGTTCGCCGGCTTTGGCCATGTGCTGCTCCAAAATCATGAGCCTAGAGTCGAGGGCTCCACCGTTGTTTTCTATGCCACTAAGCCGCCCCTCTAGTCGCCTAATCTGCTCGAGCAGAGCATTAATACCGCCAGTGAGTTCGTTAAATTTAGTGGTTAGGGCCTCCATGTCTACAAAATTAAACGGTTTTTGATCGAAACGGAAACTTTCTTTAGAATAAATTTAACGTTGCACAAAGTGGCCTTTCTGCAATTCGCGTTATTTAATAGGGTATGTAGACCGTCACGGAATATTTATAAAAGGGAGGGATACTTCACAGCAGGATATTAGAATTTATTGTTTTATTAATATTATTTGGTATGATTGAATTAAGCTTTGGCTTTAGAATTTTTGTAATAGTTTTTTTCTGTGGCAATACTCTTTTTTCGTTTTTTGCAACTTTTAATTTGAATTCGGGTCCTTGTAATTTTAGGAACCCCGATAAGGTTGGTGAAACTTTTACCGTGTTCTTATGTAAACGGCGACATGTATCCAATGGGCGTTTCACCATACATTAGTCATTATAGTTAAAGTTTTGGTCAGGGGAGGCTGTGTTTTTACCTTTTTAATAGCCCTCAATCAGATTGAAGGCAGCCTACTTGGACACAATTGCTCCACAACGCAATCCCAGACTTGACGCAATCTCCAGTGTGTTCTTATGTATACAACAGAAGTACCGATAAACACAAAACTGCAGTATGTTCTTATGGCTAAACTGGAAGTATTGTAGTGGCCACTTCCAGTGTGTTCTTATGTGTACCCTGGAAGCCTCCAAAAATATGAAGTCGTCCTCAGTGTGTTCTCATGTGTACGCTGGAGATAACTTGACGCAAGGGGTAAAACTCTGCCGTGTCCTTAAGGGAACAGCGGGGTGCACGCAATATGCAAAATGTTTCGGTTTATATTTCACGGTCACGGGTTTCGTTAACCACGATTTGGCATTCGATGTGGTGAGCTCCGTCCTAGGAGTATAGGCATACGGACTCACTCCGCCAATGCGATTGTGCTTTAACATTCTGATATGCGATAGCGTGTCGTAGGAAGAATCACTTTTTTTAGTTTTTGTTTTTTTTTTTTTGCGTCTTTCTGTTTATCTTAATTATCGTTTTATTCCTGTATTAGCGTTTAGGCTATCAGGATAGGACATAGTAAAATTATAAAAAAAAATTTTCACTTTACTCGTTTTTTCCTTAATTTTTGTGTTATTCCTGTATTAGCGCTTTAGCTATCAGGATAGGACGTAGTAAAATTATTAAATTTATTGTATCAGGTTTAACCTCTCCTGGGGAGAGGAGCTTTTATACCCTGGAGGGTCCCGAAGGGAATCGCAGAATTAAGCCATATTATAAACCGGAGGGTCACGGTTTCACAAATATTTGTTATCGGCTGTAAAAGCCTTAAATTATTTTTTAATTTTGTTTAGTTCCTAGCTTTTATTTTATAAACCGCAGGGTCACCCCGAATGTGGTTAACCGCGGTTTTAGCAATATTTCATTCATACGCCTCTTGGGCAAATATTATCCATTGGGGAATTTTTTCCCAAAAAGGTTTCACTTAGATTCTTCACTAGACACCACACAACACAATTCCTTATTGTTTTTTGCACTATCTCTTTTCAGGACCTCTTTTGTAATGAGGTCCCTTGTGAAGGACCCATATGCCAGTGGGTCCCTGCTCGGGCGCCAGTTAAGGAGCCCAAGGACTAGGGCTCCAAAAAATTAAAATTGGGGGCCACCCCGCGGCCCCCTTACAACCTGCAAAGATCCAAATAAAAAATAGTTTATTTTCCGCTTAATAATATTTACCTTTTAATGTCGTTGATTATCCAAAACAGACTGAATTTTATTGTTAACTTAAACTAACTCTAAGCTTCTACATTGGTCTAATTGATTTCTTAATTGCTGACACTGCACTTCCCACGATTGGCCAAAATAATATTTTATCGCTTGCGTAGCAAATCACACGACTTGCATTTTGTCCGCATATCATATCGCTTACGTTGCAGTTCCCATGAATTGCATTTTGTCTGCTTACGCAATATGATATCGGATCAATTACATGCGTTGGCTTTGCTCGTGTTTGTTGAAGTGTGGTGTCAGCACATTCTTACAAGTAAGCGTGTCTGCCCCCTTGTTAAGTTATATGTTATATACTACTTTTTAAAGTTTTTTGCCATATCACCAACTTCCGAATGGGTTGATAGAAATTGAGAACATTAAAAAAAAACTCGAAAAAAGTATTTTAGCAAAGTTTTATTGAATGTTTACATAAAACCATGTACTGGAGTGCTTTGTATTTCCAAACATTCTCTGCTGTGCTTTATGAGAGAAGTGGAAGTTACCTATGCCTGTGGTTTTATTCTTGAAAGTAACTCATTATGTAAGTGGTAAAAACCAAAAACTACCAAAATGTTATAAAGCATGGAGAAAGCGGACATATTCCCATTCGCTCATAATATTCAGGAAAAAATTATGTCAACCCAAATTATGTCGAAAAAAACAAAAATATTTAAAAATTGTGAAACACTTCAGAAAATTTCACCATATGTAAGCACAAATCGCTCAAAAATCGGAAATATTTTATTAAAAATAAAAAGAATAAATGTAAGGGGCGATAACCACCGAAGAAATTTTAGGCCGAGCATCTCTTCCAATTTGCGTCGTGCTCCTTTTTAATTTTTCCTACAAATTGGCCGGACGGGACCTACTTGTTTTATTAACTCGAAAAAAGTATTTTAGCAAAGTTTTATTGAATGTTTACATAAAACCCTGTACTGGAGTGCTTTGTATTTCCAAACATTCTCTGCTGTGCTTTATGAGAGAAGTGGATGTCACCTATGCCTATGGTTTTATTTTTGAAAGTAACTCATTATGTAAGTGGTAAAAACCAAAAACTACCAAAATGTTATAAAGCATGGAGAAAGCGGACATATTCCCATTCACTCATAATATTCAGGAAAAAATTATGTCAATCCAAATTATGTCGAAAAAACAAAAATATTTAAAAATTGTGAAACACTTCAGATAATTTCACCATATGTAAGCACAAATCGCTCAAAAATCGGAAATATTTTATTAAAAATAAAAAGAATAAATATAAGGGGCGATAACCACCGAAGAGATTTTAGGCCGAGCTTCTCTTCCAATTTGCGTCGTGCTCCTTTTTAATTTTTCCTACAAATTGGCCGGACGGGACCTACTTGTTTTATGCCGACTCCGAACGGCATCTGCAAGGCAGATGAGTTTTCATTGAGAGCTTTTCATGACAGAAATACACTCGGAGTGCTTGCCAAACACTTCCAAGGGGCGATCCTGCTTGGAATATTTTTCTTCTAATTGAAAAACCTTATTTCCAAAATTTTTATGTTGCTTTGCCCGGGGTGTGAACCCAGAGAATTCGGTGTGGTAGGCGGAGCACGCTACCATCACACCACGGTGGCCGCCGATATTTATTCAATGGTATATTTTATATATATATATATATGGCGACCACCGTGGTGTGATGGTAGCGTGCTCCGCCTACCACACCGGATGCCCTGGGTTCAAACCCCGGGCAAAGCAACATCAAAATTTTTAGAAATAAGGTTTTTCATTCAGAAGAAAATTTTTCTAAGCGGGGTCGCCCCTCGGCAGTGTTGGGCAAGCGCTCCGGGTGTATTTCTGCCATGAAAAGCTCTCAGTGAAAAATCATCTGCCTTGCAGAAGCCGTTCGCAGTCGGCATAAAATCATGTAGGTCCCATCCGGCCAATTTGTAGGAAAAATCAAGAGGAGCACGACGCATATTGGAAGAGAAGCTCGGCCTTAGATCTCTTCGGAGGTTATCGCGCCTTACATTTTTATTTATATTTTATATAAGGTGAGCTAATTTGGGTGTATGGCGAAACAAGAAAAGATGTGGAAAGGATATATTTTCTTAGTAAATTTAATATTTTTCTCACACTTGAATAGCTGCTGCAAATAATTGCGAAGGCATAGAGAGATTGACCTTTTTCTAGTATGGAGCAGTGTTTCCATGAGCTTAGAAAAAAATTTAACAATTTCGCAACAAAAAATTTATTTAAAATGTATCAAACGCTTCAGCTGCAAAATAATCAATTAATTATTTCTTTAAAAATGGACAGTATCTACTATTGTTTAAGTCACCGAACTAAATATATCTGCCTACACTCGTAACTTCACATCTTTCACTAACTGTTCGCAACTGATATTCCCTTAAAGTACGCTTACACAGCCACCGATAAACCACAAAATTGCAATCAGCTGATGAAATCGGCAGGGCTAGTGTTAAAACTGCAACCGATTATCGGCCGGCAGCTTTTTTTCTTACATTTTACTTTTTCGCAAAAATACGCTTGCGTTTATGCTTTTATATGCTCATCCCTTCAAGGGAAGCTTGTATTGCACACAACTAATCAATTTCTCAGTCCATCGCACAAATAACTAATTTTTCACAGTAAATGCATGAAATTTATCGGACGATAAATAGTGAAAAACGACAACGGCCGACAACAACTCGGTGATCGGTTGAAATGTACACACGCTTATCTAAATACATGTCTTTAATTTTGTCGGGCGATTAAGACCGGCATCGTGCGATCAAAATCGGTGGCTGTGTAAGCGTACTCTTAGTATTACTCATGAAATTTATATCGTAAGCTTCGATATGTAATAATCGATAATTGTCATCGCTGGTCAATACTATTTGTAATAACTAAACCTCAATTATTTATTTCTTGATTTTACTTACTTACAGTAATTTATATACGATATGTACATATGTACATACATATGTGCATAAATTACTTATTACTCCTTGTACTCATTTTTATACCCAGCTATACTTGTACACAGGGTGTTATAACTTTGATTGTATAACGGTTTGTTGTACAGGTATAAAGGAATCGAGATAGATATAGACTTCCATATATCAAAATCACCAGTATCGAAAAAAAATTTGATTGAGCCATGTCCTTCCTTCCGTCTCTCCGTTAACACGATAACTTGACTAAATATTGAGATATCTTCACCAAATAGATTGGTACTCAAAATGAGGGAAATCGGATAATAACCACGCCCACTTTTTATATATATAACATTTTGGAAAACCCAAAAAATGTGATTAAGTATTTAATAAATAATACACCTAGAATTTTGAAATTTGACGTGTGTGATGTTTAGACTTTTGATAAAAATTTGAAAAAAAAAATTTTTTAATGGGCGTGGCACCGCCCACTTGTGATAAAATCCATTTTACAAATATTAGAAATCATAAATCAAAAATCGTTAAACCTATCGTAACAAACTTCGGCAGGGAAGTTGCCTTTACTATAAGGAATGCTTTGAAGAAAAATTAACGAAATCGGTTAAGGACCACGCCCACTTTTATATACAAGATTTTTAAAAGGGTCGTGGATGAATAAAATAAGCTATATCCTTGCAAAAAAGAGCTTTATATCAAGGTATTTCATTTCCCAAGTGGATTTATAACAATAGATAGAAAATCTTCAAATTTAAAAAAATGGGCGTGGCGCCGCCCCTTTTATGACTGAGACGGCCCATACATGACACAAAAACCATGCGCAAATATAAACCGACGAAATTTGTGCAAATGAAAATTTTGACATACACTGCTCAAAAACATTGCGCAATATTCATTTCTAAAGTAGCGCAACAAATGAAACATGTGTTTTAATTGAATAAAAAAGGCACTAACTGTATAAAAGATCACTATTTATTTTCCATAGTGCTGGTAATTCACGGTATAAGTCGAAAAAATTGTACCAGAAGCGTTTAGTTTCCATTATATTTATAAAATATATATTTTAATTGCAAGACCAGCTCAACTCATTGCAGCACTGCGCAACAAATGAAACATGTGTTCTAATTGTATAAAAAATTATTATTTATTATTGAATTTGTGTGAATTCCTGTAACAAGCTAGAGATGGCCCTTATGCCTTCGATATTAACATTTTTAAGCAATAATTACTGATGTTATATTATCAGGAACGACAGGTAAACTGGGTAAGGCTCACCACGCACGAAGAAAAAAGCATGTGCAATATTTGCAGACATGCGTAAATATCAAAATCGTTGATTTTAGCGCAGTTCTCTGCGCAAATAGCGCAAACAGTGCACACACCGGGCAAATCCTTGTGCAAATTGGTAATTGGCACAAGGATACTTGAGCCGTGTAATTGGCGTATAAGCAATTTTCTATGTTTCGGTAGCCATAGCTCGAAGAAAAATTTGTTCAGAATAGAAACATATGTATATTGTGACGAATATTAGTAATACTAATCTCATCATCTCTAAGCCAATATTAAGCAGTGACTTGTATGCACATCAATAAATCAATCATTATGTCTATACATATGTCCGTACAAGCAGCTTACAGCAACGCATAAACACATGCATATATCTGAGATATTCCCAAAAGTAGGCAATAATTTGTGCAAGTATCACTCACATATACACACGCATATGAGAAGCTATAAACATATTTATAGCTGGTAATTTTATAGCTGTAACTAACTAGTAAATTCTAGAAATAGAAGCGCCTAGAAATATGTCAACGAGGAAACCACACAGTATAAAAGCAGCAACAGTTGAGGCACGACAATTCAGTTTGATTTAAGCACGCTATCTGTCGAGCAGTAGAAGTGTTATTAATAAAGGTCATTTTGCATTATTGAATACTGGAGTTATTTATTCAACAGTTTAGGATTCAAGCGTTAGTACAGGGTTGCAAACAAGAGGAATTGCAATAAATTCGTTACAATTGGTGTCAGAAGAGGAATTGTTGAACAAATTCCAGAGGACAACAAGGACATGACAAAGTTAAGTGAATTGAAGATCCAGCAACTGCAGAAGGAGTTGGAGAGTTGTGGATTGAATACAACCGCCATTAAACTCGAAATTCAGGCACGAATACGAGAGGCAATGGAAGCAGAAGGAATTAACGTGCAATAGTATGTCTTTCATCTTGATGTCGACGAGACAACAACAAAAATTGAAGAGAAAAACGCAACATCGCAGACAGTTACGAGCACAGTCTTTAATACGATTTTGCAATATCTGCACAAACACCGACATTGGCATCCAAGATGGAAGCACAGGAGGCACGCATTTCAGAATTGTCGTCGCAAATGTCATCTCAACTGGAAAAAAAAAGACAAGTATAGCATCCCAACTGTAATCACAGGAGACACGTATAACATCAAAGATGGAAGCACAGGAGTCACGCATTTCAGAAACGTCGTCGCAAATGTCATCTCAACTGGAAGAACAAAAGACAAGTATAGCGTCCCAACTGGAATCACAGCCGAGGGGCGACCCCGCACGCTACCATCACACCACGCGGTCGCATATACCGTTGACTGTCAATAATTATAAAGACGCATGGGACAGGCTAGTAGAGTGATATGACAAAAATCCGCAAATTGTTCAATAGTTGTTGTCTTTGTCCCCTTGCAGTAGTCTCAACAAAGCAGCTCTTCATAACTTAGCCGATAAAGCTGGCGAAACTGTACGCAGTTTGGACGCCCTTAATTGCAATAGTCGGGACCCTTGGTTGCTAGCCATTTTATTGGGCAAAGTTGATGAAGAGACAAATAGGGAATGGGCAAAAAAGGGTGACTCTCATGTATATCGGTCATTTGATAGGTTGTAAAATTTCTGTCACATCGGTGTGATGCGTCAGAGTCGTGTAGTCCATTTCGTTTGGTCAACAAAAAGCGCACAGCACTGGCACATTAAGCTCAATCAGGAGAGTCAACAACAACAACCCATTGTTGTATTGTATGTGCAGAGGAGCATACAGTTTTTCAATGCCAAAAGTTTAAGCAAAAGGATACCGGAACAAGGAGAGCATTTGTAAAAGTTAAGAGTTTATGTTTCAATTGCCTGCGCTCGTCTCATAATGTAAGCCAATATCCATCCAATTTCCGGTGCAAACTTTACCGCTCAAAGCACCACATGCATATAAATAAAGAGCCCATGAAGAATACACAGCAGTTAAAACAACAATCAAGCACGAAACCTAATAAAAGTATCAACGGACCACGCTCCTCATACTTGGCTTGTTTCGGCATATGCTAAAAACTAAAATGCCTCAATGTCTTTGAAGCCTACCACTCTCGTACCGACTATCCTTGCGGACTTGGTTGACCGTTGGAGGAATGTGTTGAATTTTCGTGTTTTACTTGACACAGGGTCTACTGTATCATTCATTGCTGAAAACTTTGCGCAACTTATCGGAATTTCAAGGACAAATAAATGTATTTTAGTGCTTGATTTACCTGCCTGGACTGCAGGAAATACACGGGGCTGTGTTCAACTTAAACTACTTTCGCGCTTTTCTGACTATTTTCGTGAAATAAGCGCATATGTTTTACCTAAATTCGTTGATTTGGATTCGCTCCTTCGTTCCTTCATGGAAATAGACAGTTTACCCACCACAACTACTGTAATTCCAGTGGACGCAGAAGAGACACATTTCTACGCCACACATACTCGTAGCCAAAATGGTACGTATATAGTGGAATACCCGTTCAAAGAAGACGCATCAATAAGCTCAAATGCGTTTATTTGCCATGGAGAAAAGGTTTTGTAATATACCCGAACTAAAACAACAATACACGGAATTTATGTATATTTAAAAGAAGTATCGGAATCATAGCCAACGAACAGGTGCAATGTCATTTCAATCCGCCATCTGCGTCACATTTTGGTGGCCTATGGGAGGCTAGCGTACGCTCTATCCCACTTCATTTGAAACGTGTCATAGGCCACAGCATTTTAACATTTGAAAAGTATACTACACTGTTTGCTCAGATTGAATCAATCCTCAATAGTAGGCCATTGTGTGCAATCTCTGATGACGCCCTTGATCCACTTACGCCAGCTAATTTCCTTATAGGGGAACCGTGTACTTCTGTACCAGAGCATTCTCCTTTGAATATCAATCCTAATCGTTTGGAACATTGGCGTCATTTACAAGCTATGGTCTAAGGTTTTTGGAAACGATGGCAGACAGAGCACCTTACGTCGTTACACCAGCGTCAAAAATGTCAGACAGCCACCCCCAAATTTAGAGAAAGGATCACTTGTGGTCCACAAGGAACCGAATATGTTACCTTCGAATGGGTTCTTGGCAGGATAACTGAAGTTACTAGAGGAGAGGAGACGACGATCGAGTACTGGTTGTCACAGTAAATACCAGTAGCGGAAGTACAAACAACCTATTACCAAGATAGCGCCACTCCCATCATCCTGAACAGTTGTTCAGGCGGGCGGTATGTTTGCGACTGATATTCCTTTAATATTATTTATTAAATTTATATCGTAAGCTGCTATATGTCATAATCCACAATTGTTATCGCTGGTCAATACTATTTGTAATAACTAAAAATCTATTCTTTATTTCTTGATTTTACCTACTTACAGTAATTCATATACGCTATGTACGTATGTGTATGTATGTTGGACTGGGTCGATTTATTAACTGATATCGCGCCTCGATTTTTCGATAGGATTTGGGCTTTTTGGGTATGCGTAGTGGACCTTTTTTTCCTGAGTCCAAATCCAATCGAAAAATCGATTGCGGGATATCGGTTAACTTTCGTCCATACAAATCGACCCAGGTTAATGTATGTATTTACATATGTGAATATATTACTTATTACTTCTTGTATTCATTTTTGTTTATGCATTCTGTTAATAAATCAATCAAGGTTAAACTCTAAACTGCATCGGTCATTTCGTTAGGTAACACAAACTAACACTTTCCACCGCTTCCTAAGGCAGTCGGTTCTATGTACCGGAGCGACTCGGGATTTTCCCATTTAATTTTTTGCATCCCTCCCACGAATTGTCATCCTCCCAGAAGCTCCTTGCACCGGGAATGCTCCATATTCTCCTGCTCCGGGAAGGTATCGAACCCAATCCGGGTCCGTCTCCTGACCCCGGTCCTGAGAAATGGTTTTGCTGCACCTGCCGGAAAAGAATCTTTTAAGGACGGTCATACTTTTGTCAGTGTGTCTCGTGTAAGGGATGGTTGCTTCGGACAGGTTGTCCTGGGCTAGATCCCAAAACCAGGCATCCACGTAACTTCTATAAATCTTTTGTGGCTCCTTGCTGTTCACGCCCTATGGCGTCCCGTAGTCTACGCTCAGCAAGCCACAACAATTGCCCGCTGCTGCTCGTGCCCCACGGCGCCACCAATTCATACGGCTGCTCCCACTCATACCTACAATCTCCGTAGTAGAGTCGGAAGCAATGCCGAGAATCAGCCCCTTCCCCGTCTTCTCCAAACCCCCCCCCCCCACTTTTCCGTCAGCAAATGTGTAGATTAGGGAAACAGAGTCTTAGTACCTACCTCCCTTTGCACCGTTTGCCAGCACAGAATATATATGTTTGCGACATCCGCCCAATGCAGCTCATGCCATGGACGGTGCCACTTTCCTAGATGTTCTGGTCTCCGTGACGGCAATCCGCATTGCTGCGATTCAAGAGAATAAACTCACAGCAAGATCTGCCCTGCAGACCTGTTCTGGGTATAATGTCCACAGAAAAGATCGCGAGAGCGGAAATGGTGGCGGCCTCGCGTTTATCATACACCACTCTGTGCAATATCATATATTTGATCCCGTCATCGGCCGCAGGGAGAGAGTCTTACAACGTCAAGGCCTATCTGTCCGGTCAGGCGATGTAAACCTAGAAATCATCAACATCTACATCTCTCCTGCCACCTGTTGCCCCAGTGGACACCGCCCTAATATCAGCGCCTTACTCACTGGCGACAATCGCATTCTCCTAGGTGATTTCAATGCCCATTACTATCTATGGCATTCAAACTTGCGGGCGGACATTAGGGGTTAGATCTTGGTGGATCATATAGAAGAAACGACGTTCTGCACAATAAACGGAGACGCCCCCACACGTATGGTAGGAAGCTGTCACAGTTCGCCAGATATTTCAATCGTGAGCGCAGAACTCGTAAACTGTGTCAACTGGCAGCCGTTGGTAACATTAGCATCCGACCACCTGCTAATACTTATTTCGCTCGAACGTACCGCCGACTTCATCGTCCCAGAAAAACGCACTTTCATAAACTAAAAAAAGAAAAGTGGTCCTTTGGTCCACCGTAAGGTCCCTATCGAATCCGTCTGGGCACAATGACAAAGTTTCCATCGCCTTTGGCGATAAAGTGCTGTCGGATGCGAAAATATGCACGAGCGCTTTCTGCCGACAAAATATAGTGCATTCTACGGTCGACAAAGATAAACGGAGGGCCAACAGATACGCACATAAACACAAATTCAGCGCGTCACTAATTACCATCACCGCCAAAGAGGTTGAGGATGCCAACGGTCATGCTAAACCATCCAAAGCAGTGGGCCCAGACGGCATAGAAATGCCGATGCTAAAAAGCCTAGGGAAAGAGGGTTTCAAATATTTACCGCATGTCTTCAACCTCTCTCTTTCCACCTTTGTCATTGCCGAAAAATCGAAAATGGCCAAAGTGGTCCCGCTACTAAAGCCTGGGAAACCACCTAACATAGGAGAGTCATATCACCCGATATCTCTCCTATCGCCAGTAGCCAAGACGCTTGAAGCCATTTTGCTCCCCTAACTCAAAGCAAAGTTGCAGCTAGCCTGTCATCAGCATGGCTTCAGAAAACTCCATAGCACCACCACCGCGCTAAATGCCATTAGCACCCAGATAAATTGCGGTTTAAATCAAAACTCCCATCATAGAACAGTACTCGTTGCGCTAGACCTATCAAAAGCTTTTGATACGGTCAACCATGGCACGTTACTGCAAGACTTGGAAGGGTCTACCCTTCCCCCATGTCTTAAAAGGTGGACTGCAAATTATCTGGGTGGTCGGCACCTAGCATTATCACCGACTAAATCCTCCGCGACCTTATTTACAACATGGACGTCTCAAATGTCGACCATTTTGAACATCCACGTCGATGGCACTACGCTACCGACTGTCCTACAAACTAAAATATTAGGTATGACGTTTGATCAGGATCTACATTTTGGTGAGCATGCAGCCGCAATTGTACCAAAAATCCAGAGCCGTAATAAAATCCTCAAATCCCTTGCTGGCAGTACTTGGGGAAAAGACAAAGAAACGCTCATTACCACATACAAAGCAATTGGCCAGCCTATTGCATGCTGCGCGTCCCCTATATGGTCACAAAGCTTAAAAACTACTCACTGGAAGAAGCTACAGGCCTGCCAAAATACTGCTCTCAGAACCACCACGGGCTGTCTTCTTATGTCCCCAGAACACCATCTACATAATGAGGCGAGAATACTCCCCATCAGGGAGAGAAATGAGATGCTAACCAAGCAAATCCTGTTGAATACCAAGAAACCTGGGCATCCCAACAGCCATCTGATTGATGAGCCAACACCGCCTAGGGGCTTAAGGAGTCATCTCCGTAAGCATTTTGAGGAAATACGGCACCTGAGAACTCAGCCGTATGAAGAAAAAAAACACAAGCAGGTCCTCAGTGAACTTCACAAACAGGCGTTGGATCTTTATGCAGGGAATTGCTCGGTGAATCCAGTACTCAAAGAGCAGTACCCAAAACTTGCGGAAGAGGAACGCATAACCCCAGGGAAACGCGAGTCACTCTAGCTCATCTTCGTTCTGGATACTGTAACAGGCTAAACTCTTACCTATCCAGAATCAACCCCGACATGCAAAATGTATGCCCCGCTTGCAATGGCTCCCCACATGACACGAACCATCTCTTTAATTGTAATGTGGAACCAACGCCTCTAACACCCCTCTCATTATGGTCCCCCTGTTGAAACTGCAAGTTTCCTTGGACTCCCGTTAGAGGACATTGATGACAATTTGTGATCAGTCGCACCTATTAGGTGGGGCGAAGCACTGCTACAACAACAACAACGACACTTTCCAAGATAATTGTCGCACGCATATGTGCACACATCTTTTACTTTTTTTACTGCTATGAACACATGGTGTAACAACTTTGTTGCGGGGAAGCCCGACCAAAGTGCTGCACTGTGGGCGCATAACCTTTGGCTGGAAGGCCCCCGTCAAGCCGTCAACCAGAAATCAGAAACAATACAGTCCACTCACATTTTATCCAGATAAATCAACACAATCGAGGATATGATCCAGCAACTAGATAAATCGAAGCTGACACAACACAATCCCGTGATATTAAATCAAGGATATAATCCAACAACAATAACACCAACATATACAAAGGCAGCACATTTTCAATCCAGCTCATCTACAGTTTTAAGAAAAATGTAAGTGGTTTTTTAATATTCCGTGCTTAGGTAGTGTTTTTATACTTAATTGAGCAGAGCTCACAGAGTATATTAATTTTGATTGGATAACGGTTGGTTGTACAGGTATAAAGGAATCGAGATAGATATAGACTTCCATATATCAAAATCATCAGTATCGAAAAAAAATTGGATTGAGCCATGTCCGTCCGTCCGTCCGTTAACACGATAACTTGAGTAAATTTTGAGGTATCTTGATGAAATTTGGTATGTAGGTTCCTGGGTACTCATCTCAGATCGCTTTTTAAAATGAACGATATCGGACAATAACCACGTCCTCTTTTTCGATATCGAAAATTTCGAAAAATCGAAAAAGTGCGATAATTCATTACCAAATACGGATTAAGCGATGAAACTTGGTAGGTGAGTTGAACTTATGACGCGAAATAGAAAACTAGTAAAATTTTGGACAATGGGCGTGGCTCCGCCCACTTTTAAAAGAAAGTAATTTAGAAGTTTTGCAAGCTGTAATTTGGCAGTCGTTGAAGATATCATGATGAAATTTGGCAGGAACGTTACTGCTATTTCTATGTATGCTTCTTATATGTATGCATAATAAAAATTAGCAAAATCGGAGAACGACCACGCCCACTTAAAAAAAAAAATTTTAAGCCAAATTTAAAAAAAAAGTTAATATCTTTACAGTATATAAGTAAATTATGTCAACATTCAAGTACAGTAATTATATGGAGCAACAAAATACAAAAATAAAAGAAATTTTCAAAATGGGAGTGGCTCCGCCCTTTTTCATTTAATTTGTCTAGGATACTTTTAATGCCATAAGTCGAACAAAACTTTACCAATCCTTGTGAAATTTGGTAGGGCCTAAGATTCTCGGACGATAACGGGTTTCTGTGAAAAAGGGCGAAATCGGTTGAAGCCACGCCCAGTTTTTATACACAGTCGGCCGTCTGTCCTTCCGCTCGGCCGCTAACACGATAACTTGAGCAAATATCGATGTATCTTTAGTAAACTCAGTTCACGTAATTATCTGAACTCACTTTGTATTGGTATAAAAAATGGCAGAAATCCGACTATGACCACGCCCACTTTTTCGATATCGAAAATTACGAAAAATGAAAAAAAAATTCCATAATTCTATACCAAATACGAAAAAAGGGATAAAACATGGTGAGTGGATTGGTTTATTGACGCAAAATATAACTTAAGAAAAAAACTTTGTAAAATGGGTATTGCACCTTCCATATTAAGTAAAATAAAATGAAAAAGCTCTGCAGGGTGAGATCAAAAGTCCTTGGAATCTTGGCAGGAATACTGTTCGTTTTATTACATATATAAATAAATTAGCCTTACCCGGTCCACATTTTGGTCGATATCTCGAAGACGCCTTCACATATACAACTACCGCCACTTCCTTTTAAAATCCTCATTAATACCTTTAATTTGATACCCATATCTTACAAACACATTATAGAGTCACCCCTGGTCCACCTTTATGGCGATATCTCGAAAAGTCGTCCACCTTAAGAACTAAGGCCCACTGCCTTTTAAGATACTTATTATAATCTTTCGTTCGATACCCATATTGTACCAACGCATTCTAGAGTCAACCCTGGTCCACCTTTATAACGCTATCCCGAAAAGGCATCCACCTATAGAACTAAGGCCCACTCTCTTTTAAAATTCTCATTAACACCTTTCATTTGATACCCATATCGTACGATCAAATTCTAGAGTCACCCCTGGTCCACCTTTATGTAGATATCTCGAAAAGGCGTCCACCTATAGAACTAAGGCCCACTCCCTTTTAAAATACTTGAAAGGTATTTGATACCCATATCGTACAAACAAATTCTAGAGTCACCCCTGGTCCACCTTTATGGCGATATCTCGAAAAGGCGTCCACCTATAGAACTAAGGCCCACTCCCTTTTAAAATACTCATTAACACCTTTCATTTGATACCCATATTGTACAAACGCATTCTAGAGCCACCCCTGACTAAAACACCCGATTCAAGGGGATGTGTTGCGCATCCCGCCAGGTTGACAACGCAATATATAGCTTCTCCAAACCCAATTGTCAATCTCACCTATCCGCGGCGAATCCTGTTAAACTAACAGACGAGGCTCTGGCGACCCCAAGCTCCTCATGGAACTTGAGGGTTGGGGAGGGAGGGGATGGCCTGAAGGTTTAATGTGGCCACATAAATCGTTCCCGAGCTGGTCGGGCTAGCACCTTAATGGTGCTGTGGTACAGGAGCGTACCGGATCTGTATCCGGCAAAGGACCATCACATCGACAACACTCCCCAAAGCCTTCGGGGAGCAACCTTATCGCTACAACAACAACAACAACAGATCCACCCCTGACCCACCTTTTTGGCGATATCTCGAAAAGACGTCCACCTATAGAACTAAGGCCCACTCCCTTTTAAAATACTTTCTAACACCTTTCATTTGATACCCATATCGTACAAAGAAATTCTAGAGTCACCCCTGGTCCACCTTTATGGCGATATCTCGAAAAGGCGTCTACCTATAGAACTAAGGCCCACGCCCTTTTAAAATACTCATTAACACCTTTCATTTAATACCCATATCGTGCAAAAAAATTCTAGAGTCACCTCTGGTCCACCTTTATGGCAATATCTCGAAAAGGCGAACACCTATAGAACTAAGGCCCACTCCCATTTAAAATACTCATTAACACCTTTCATTTGATACCCATATTGTACAAACGCATTCTAGAGTCACCCTTGGTCCACCTTTATGGCGATATCTCGAAAAGGCGTCCCCCATAGAACTAAGGCCCGCTCCCTTTTAAAATACTCATTAACACCTTTCGTTTGATACCCATATTGTACCAACGCATTCTAGAGTCAACCCTGGCCCACCTTTATAACGGTATCTCGAAAAGAAGTCCACCTATAGAACTAAGGCCCACTCCCTTTTAAAATACTCATTAACACCTTTTATTTGATACCCATATCGTACAAACAAAATCTAGAGTCAGCCCTGGTCCACCTTTATGGCGATATCCCTAAACGGCGTCCACCTATAGAACCATGGCCCTCTTAAAATACTCTTTAATACCATCCATTTGATACGCATGTCACACAAACACATTCCAGCGTTACCCTAGGTTAATTTTCCTACATCGTGATTTTCCCTTACTTTGTCTCCATAGCTCTCAACTGAGTATGTAATGTTCGGTTACACCCGAACTTAGCCTTCCTTACTTGTTTTAAATTAAATTAAAAAAAAATTATAAATCTTTATAAATTTTTGCTTTTTTTTATGAAACAATGGAACTGATATTGTTAAGTGGTACATTTATATTTTGTGCATTAGAAGTAGGAAAAATTAAAAATATTTGCGCCCATTTCCGTACAAACACACTTATTATCCCACAAAAGCATAGGCAGTTACAGAAAATTTATACATCGCGCCCTGTGACTATCTGGAACCATCCCCCACTGGCGGTAAGATCCTCAGAACACAGCTCAAGGTATCACAACACCGCTCTGTAGGTAAACATAGCCACAAACACCGCATTCCGCCACTTTGAATATCGACCCCCACCTTTGCAGAGTTTTCATTTTCAAAACAAATATTTTTATTCAGTTTTAAGTTTTGATTTTGTTAAGGTTCGAAACCCAAAATCTGTAGTTTTAATCCACGAGCACATAGTCAATTAAACTGAAATTTGTCACAATAAAAATCACTTGCGCTTATTTCCACGCACTCTGCAATTGCACATTTTCAACTGCACATATTGTTGTTGTTTGGGTTGCCAATTGGCTTAATTCTGACCCAATTTTGCGATATAAAATTGCAATTGTTATACTCAGTTGAGCAGAGCTCACAGAGTATATCAACTTTGATTGGATAACGGTTGGTTGTACAGGTATAAAGGAATCGAGATAGATATAGACTTCCATATATTAAAATCATCAGTATCGAAAAAAAAATTGATTGAGCCATGTCCGTCCGTCCGTCCGTTAACACGATAACTTGAGTAAATTTTGAGGTATCTTGATGAAATTTGGTATGTAAGTTCCACTGGCACTGCCCACTTTTAAAAGAAGGTAATTTAGAAGTTTTGCAAGCTGTAATTTGCCAGTCGTTGAAGATATCATGATGAAATTTGGCAGGAACGTTACTGCGAGGACGGCCACGCCCACTTTTAAAAAAAAATTTGTTTAAAGTCAAGTTTAAAACAAAAGTTAATATCTTTACAGTATATAAGTAAATTATGTCAACATTCAACTATAGTAACAAAATACAAAAATAAAAGAAATTTTCAAAATGGGCGTGGCTCCGCCCTTTTTCATTTAATTTGTCTAGGATACTTTTAATGCCATAAAATTTACCAATCCTTGTGAAATTTGGTAGGAGATTAGATTCTAGGGCGATAACGGTTTTCTGTGAAAAAGGGCGAAATCGGTTGAAGCCACGCCCAGTTTTTATACACAGTCGACCGTCTGTCCTTCCGCTCGGCCGTTAACACGACAACTCGAGAAAAAATCGGTATATCTTTACTAAACTAAGTTCACGTAATTATCTGAACTCACTGTGTATTGGCATAAAAAATGGCCGAAATCCGCCTATGACCACGCCCACTTTTTCGATATCGAAAATTACGAAAAATGAAAAAAATGCCATAATTCTATACCAAATACGAAAAAAGGGATGAAACATGGTATTTGGATTGGTTTATTGACGCAAAATATAACTTTAGAAAAAAACGTTGTAAAATGGGTGTGGCACCTTCCATATTAAGTAAAATAAAATGAAAAAGTTCTGCAGGGCGATATCAAAAGCCCTTGGAATCTTGGCAGGAATACTATTCGTGGTATTAAATATATAAATAAATTAGCGGTACCCGACAGATGATGGTCTGGGTCACCCTGGTCCACATTTTAGTCGATATCTCAAAACGCCTTCACATATATAACTACCACCACTCCCTTTTAAAATCCTCATTAATACCTTTAATTTGATACCCATATCGTACAAACACATTATAGAGTCACCCCTGGTCTACTTTTATGGCGATATCTCGAAAAGTCGTCCACCTATAGAACTAAGGCCCACTCCCTTTTAAAATACTAATTATAATGTTTCGTTTGATAGCCATATTGTACAACGCATTCTAGAGTCAACCCTGGTCCACCTTTATAACGATATCCCGAAAAGGCAGCCGCCTATAGAACTAAGGCCCACTCCCTTTTAAAATTCTCATTAACACCTTTCATTTGATACCCATATCGTACAAACAAATTCTAGAGTCACCCCTGGTTCACCTTTATGGTGATATCTCGAAAAGGCGTCCACCTATAGAACTAAGGCACTCCATTTTAAAATACTCATTAACACCTTTCATTTGATACCCATATCGTACAAACAAATTCTAGAGTCACCCCTGGTCCACCTTTATGGCGATATCTCTAAAAGGCGTCCACCTATAGAACTAAGTCCCACTCCCTTTTAAAATACTCATTAGCGCCTTTCATTTGATAGCCATATCGTAGACACAAATTCTAGAGTCACCCCTGGTCCACCTTTATGGCGATATCTCGAAAAGAAGTCCACCTATAGAACTAAGGCCCACTCTCTTTTAAAACACTCATTAGCACCTTTCATTTGATACGCATATTGTACAAACGCATTCTAGAGTCACCCCTGGTCCACCTTTATGGCGATATCTCAAAAAGAGATCCACCTATAGAACTAACGCCCACTCCCTTTTAAAATTCTCATTAACACCTTTCATTTGATAGCCATATCGTACAAACAAATTCTAGTCACCCCTGGTCCACCTTTATGGCGATATCCCGAAAAGGTTTCCACCTATAGAACTAAGGCCCACGCCCTTTTAAAACACTCATTAACACCTTTCATTTGATACCCATATCGTACAAACAAATTCTAGAGTCAGCCCTGGTCCACCTTTATGGCGATATCCCTAAATGGCGTCCACCTATAGAACCATGGTCCTCTTAAAATACTCTTTAATACCATCCATTTGATGCACATGTCATACAAACATATTCCAGGGTTACCCTGGGTTCATTTTCCTACATGGTGATTTTCCCTTACTTTGTCTCCATAGCTCTCAACTGAGGATGTAATGTTCGGTTACACCCGAACTTAGCCTTCCTTATTTGTTTTTTATTATTTTCACTTTTGCGGCAACAAAAATTATAGTCTTTCTACAATATAAAAGATCACTGAGCACAATAAATAGTCTGAATACAGCCCTTGGCTAGATTTACTTAAAGTCTATAACGAGAGTTTCCCCTTTTTTCTTCACATCACTTATATTAGCCATTAGTTATTGGCTACACAATCGAATGGCACTGCTGCATTCGCACACATTTAAACAAATAGCTTTCTCGCAAGCTTCTAGGCCACTTCCACGAGAACTCTCTCTCGACTACAGTTCTTTAATTTCACACATTTTCCCCTCTCGTTGCAGAGAACGGCAATTACTTAATATTTCAATAAATTTTCGGCTTTCCAATATCTACAATGATGAATATCATATACTTCAGCTTTCTTAAGAGCCAGGCAGCAATGGCTGAACTTTCGGAAAAACTTGAGAAAGCTGAAAAGAAAGTAGAAAGCTCAGGATATAGGGAATATCGCGTGCGCCCGCCACCGTGTGATACGGACGTTTTCAAAAGAGATTACCTTCCTTGGCCATCGTTTAGAGACATGTTTTAATCAAAAGACTCAAGGCGAGGCCAAAGAAATAAAGGGACGATGTCCCTCAACAAAAGCTGATTTCGAAACAGCAAACAGCCTGAAAAAATTATTGAGACCAATACGGAAACAAACGTATTTTAGTAAATGCCCATTTGAAAATTATTTTTAGTTTGAAAGCAGTTGAGAGTGAATGTGGTAGCTCCATAAAGAAGCTGCAGCGTGACATAAATAATTGCATCTCTGCGGTTCAGTATCATCATATTGACATATCAAACTGGGAAGTAATTTTTAAGGAAACCACATTGGCACTGTGGGAACAAATTATTGAAAACAAAAATGAGATATCAAAATGGGCGGATATAGATAAATTCCTATCCAATCGTTTCCAAACCCTAGAAACCGTGACTGATCTGAGAGGGGATACAGTTTGGAAACCCTGTAAGCCACAAGTATCTCATTCATCAAAAGATACATCTGCGAAAAGATTGGGGTCTTATCAGGCAAGTGTAGCCAGAGTTTTTGCGTTCAAGGCCAAATAAACTGTTTGAACACATTAAGAGTACCCGTGGGTGCATAAATTGTCTTTCTGCCGACCATTCGATCTCAAAGTGCACCAGTCAAATGAACTGTGCCACATGTCATTTAAGACATTGTTGAAGATATGGGAATTTATACTTATATGTAAACCTTTTGAATTATATTCATTTTACTTCATACTTACATTCAAATGTATACTTACCTGTAATCCTTTTGAATTATATACCTTTCATATTCATACTTACCTTTAAATTTGGATCTACCTAAAATTTATAATTGCCCTAAAATGCATATTTGCCTAAAATTGATACTTACCTTTAAACTTACATTAAATTTCCTATAAAAAATGGATAAACCGCTTGCTATAATTTTGGAACCCCCTTAATGTCATAAATTAAAGTACGTTTAACAAATACCGCTTCCTTTGTTTTTACTTACATATATACATACCTATTTACCTACTTAGCAAGCGGTTTAGCGGACGACCAAAAAACTGATGGTAGTCAATTGTCGTTGAGCGCGCGCAATTTATTGTATTCATTTTCGATCTTTGTGAACTTGTAATTTAAAAGCCCTAAAAAGTGAATAAAAATTGAGTGATTAAATAGTATAAAGCTAAAATCAACCGCTGTTAAGTTCTGTTGTTTTTTATATTTAATAACTCGGGGACGCAGGAAGATTGTATGAGGTGGGTTTGGTCAAAGGTTGAGGTATGCTCAAGTCAATCCAGAGTCGGGTGGAGGTCCCACTTCCCCCACCTAAATAAATACACAGTAAATTAGTGTTTTATTTCGAACACACACACACGCGGCTCTCAGGCTAAAATATCCACAACCTTGAATCCAGGAGAGAGAGAGAGAGAGAGAGAGAGAGAGAGAGAGAGATGATCACTAGGTAGTGTTGCTGACAATATATTATAACCCAACGACGACGGCTCTCCGCAGAGGGAGAGAGCGATAGAGTGAGAGCTAAGCGGTGGCTGAGATGGTGAAGCCGACTGTGGCTCTCGCTAAGGGGTGCTAACGGCGGAAGGCGGCCCCGTCTTACTCAGAGGAGATGATAACAAAATATTAGGGTTTCCCAATAGGCCGGGGGGTGGGGAAGTACCATCGGCAGAACCGACCTTGTAACTTTACTCCCCCCTCGACCCAAAGGGAGTCCCTGGAGGCTGCCCAATAGGCCTGGGGGGAAGTAACATCGGCAGAACCGACCTTGTAACTTTACCCCACGTCGACCCAAAGGGAGCCCATACAATGTATTTATATTAGCTCGGGCAGTCTGCCAGGGTATTGGGGAAATCCGCCCCGCCACTGGCTTGGCACGGGTTTCCTTCCTACCCGAGAAGGCTGCTCGTGCATTACCTTTCCGATGAGTAATAAGGGTTGTAAATCCCGTCTTACTCACCGGAAATGTGGGTAAACCTGCGGGGTGTCCGATAAGCAGGGGGGCGTACCATCGGTGGAACCGACCTTGCAACGCACCCTCCTAACTCAAAGGGCACCCCTTGTCGACCGCCAATGGCGGCCGACACGCACTTCACTTACCAACGGCGAAGTGTGCCTGGTGTATTCCGGCCAATCATTTTATTCATAGGTAACTATGAACACGTTGGGAATTATGCTCGCATTGTCGCGCACAGCGCGCCACGAATGAAAATTCCCAAGCATTCTGCGTTCACCACCGCTGGCTTGCTTTGTGCTTGCGCGTTGGTTATTGGGCAGGTATGTATGTATATATGTATGACGGTACATACACTACTATGGGTGGGCAGTAAATGGAAAATATGATGTTAGGGGTGGGCGCTAAATAGGAAATAGATATTGTGGCGTAGCATTTGCTACGTTACAATTGGATACGCTACCGAATTCCGTAGGCGTATGCCCATAAGTGCACCCTTAAACACGGTCCTCTCGCCAGCCGAAGTGAAAATTGTGAATATAAATAAAAAGAATCAAGAGAAAAGGCAATAGTTTGCTAGAAGAAAAGATTTTTTAAAATAAAAAGACTGAAAATAAGCGAAAAGTGCCAAAAAACTAAAGTGGTGAACAATATCAAGCTGATAAAAGCGGTGTTGAAAAATCGCCAAAAGAAAAACAAATTTTAAATTAAACAGTAAGGTGCTCCGAAAAACCTGAAAAAGAAAAGAAAATTTTATTAGAAGTAAGGTGCGCGTGAAAACCTGAAATTATAAAGAAAATAGTTTAATAAGGCGCTCCGTAAAAAACCTGAAAGAAAAATAAGGTGAACTGTGGAAACCTGAAAATAGGAGGAAAATATTTTGGTGCTCGTTTAACCTGAAAATAAGAGGAAAATATTTTTAATAAGGCGCTCGTAAGATCTGAAAATAAAAAATAAGGTGCACGGTAAAATCCTGAAAATATAAAGAAAATATTTTAATAAGGTGCTCCGAAAAAACCTGAAAATACAAAGAGTATAGAAAAACAAGTAAGGAAGGCTAAGTTCGGGTGTAACTGAACATTACATACTCAGTTGAGCAAAGTAAGGGAAAATCGCCATGTAGGAAAATTAACCTAGGGTAACCCTGGAATGTGTTTGTATGACATGTGTATCAAATGGATGGTATTAAAGAGTATTTTAAGAGGGCCATGGTTCTATAGGTGGACGCCATTTTGGGATATCGCCATAAAGGTGGACCAGGGCTGACTCTAGAATTTGTTTGTACGATATGGCTATCAAATGAAAGGCGCTAATTAGTATTTTAAAAGGGAATGGGCCTTAGTTCTATAGGTGGACGCCTTTTCGAGATATCGCCATAAAGGTGGACCAGGGGTGACTCTAGAATTTGTTTGTACGATATGGGTATCAAATCAAAGGTGTTAATGAGTATTTTAAAAAGGAGTGGGCCTTAGTTCTATAGGTGGACACCTTTTCGAGATATCGCCATAAAGGTGGAACAGGGGTGACTCTAGAATGCGTTTGTACAATATGGGTATCAAACGAAAGGTGTTAATGAGTATTTTAAAAGGGAGCGGGCCTTAGTTCTATGGGTGGACGCCTTTTCGAGATATCGCCATAAAGGTGGACCAGGGGTGACTCTAGAATGCGTTTGTACAATATGGGTATCAAATGAAAGGTGTTAATGAGTATTTTAAAAGGGATGGGGCTTAGTTCTATAGGTGTTCGCCTTTTCGAGATATCGTCATAAAGGTGGACCAGAGGTGACTCTAGAATTTGTTTGTACGATATGGGTATCAAATGAAAGGTGTTAATGAGTATTTTAGTAGGGCGTGGGCCTTAGTTCTATAGGTAGACGCCTTTTCGAGATATGGCCATAAAGGTGGACCAGGGGTGACTCTAGAATTTGTTTGTACGATATGGGTGTCAAATGAAAGGTGTTAATGAGTATTTTAAAAGAGAGTGGGCCTTAGTTCTCTAGGTGGACGCCTTTTCGAGATATCGCCATAAAGGTGGACCAGGGGTGACTCTAGAATGCGTTTGTACAATATGGGTATCAAATGAAAGGTGTTAATGAGTATTTTAAAAGGGAGTGGGCCTTAGTTCTATAGGTGGACGCCTTTTCGAGATATCGCCATAAAGGTGCGCCAGGGGTGACTCTAGAATTTGTTTGTACGATATGGGTATCAAACGAAAGGTGTTAATGAGTATTTTAAAAGAGAGTGGTGGTAGTTTTATATGTGAAGGATTTCGAGATATCGACCAAAATGTGGACCAGGGTGACCCAGACCATCATCTGTCGGGTACCGCTAATTTATTTATATATGTAATACCACGAACAGGTGTCCTGCCAAGGGCTTTTGATCTCGCCCTGCAGAACTTTTTCATTTTATTTTACTTAATATGGAAGGTGCCACACCCATTTTACAAAGTTTTTTTCTTAAGTTATATTTTGCGTCAATAAACCAATTCAATTACCATGTTTTATCCCTTTTTTCGAATTTGGTATAGAATTATGGCATTTTTTTTCATTTTTCCTAATTTTCGATATCGAAAAAGTGGGCGTGGTCATAGTCGGATTTCGGCCATTTTTTATACTAATACAAAGTGAGTTCAGATAATTACGTGAACTGAATTTAGTAAAGATATATCGATTTTTGCTCAAGTTATCGTGTTAGCGGCCGAGCGGAAGGACAGACGGTCGACTGTGTATAAAAACTGGGCGTGGCTTCAACCGATTTCGCCCTTTTTCACAGAAAACCGTTATCGTCCTAGAATCTTAGCCCCTACCAAATTTCACAAGGACTGGAAAATTTTTGTTCGACTTATGGCATTAAAAGTATCCTAGACAGATGAAATTAAAAAAGGGCGGAGCAACGCCCATTTTGAAAATTTCTTTTATTTTTGTATTTTGTTGCTCCATATCATTTCTGGAGTTGAATGTTGACATCATTTACTTATATACTGTAAAGATATTAACTTTTTTTTAAATTTGACTTAAAAATTTTTTTTTTTAAGGGGGCGTGGTCGTTCTCCGATTTTGCTAATCTTTTTTAAGCATACATATAGAAATAGCAGTAACGTTCCTGCAAAACTTCATCATGATATCTTCAACGACTGCCAAATTATAGCTTGCAAAACTTCTAAATTACCTTCTTTTAAAAGTGGGCGGTGCCACGCCCATTGTCCAACATTTTACAAATTTTCCATTCTGCGTCATACGTTCAACTCACCTACCAAGTTTCATCGCTTTATCCATCTTTGGTAATGAATTATCGCACTTTTTCGATTTTTCGAAATTTTCGATATCGAAAAAGTGGGCGTGGTTATAGTCCGATATAATTCATTTTAAATAGCGATCTGAGATGAGCCTCAGGAACCTACATACCAAATTTCATCAAGATACCTCTAAATTTACTCAAGTTATCGTGTTAACGGACGGACGGACGGACGGACATGGCTCAATCAAATTTTTTTTCGATACTGATGATTTTGATATATGGAAGTCTATATCTATCTCGATTCCTGTGAGCTCTGCTCAACTGAATATAATAAAGGGGCTCGTGAAAACCTGAAAATATAAAAATAAGGTGCTCATAAAAAACCTGAAAATAAAAACAAGTAAGGAAGGCTAAGTTCGGGTGTAACCGAACATTACATACTCAGTTGAGGGCTGTGGAGACAAAGTAAGGGAAATCACCATGTTGTAAAAGGAACCTAGGGTAACCCTGGAATGTGTTTGTATGACATGTGTATCAAATGGAAGGTATTAAAGAGTATTTTAAGAGGAAGTGGGCCATAGATCTATAGATGGACGCCATTTAGGGATATCGCCATAAAGGTGGACCAGGCCGGACTCGAGAATTTGTTTGTACGATATGGGTTTCAAATGAAATGTGTTAATGATAATTTTAAAAGGGAGTGGGCCTAAGTTCTATAGGTGGACGTCTTTTCGAGATATCGCCATAAAGGTGGACCAGGGGTGACTCTAGAATTTATTTTGTACGATATGGGTATCAAATAAAAGGTATTAATGAGTATTTTAAAAGAGCGTGGGCCTAAGTTCTATAGATGTACGCCTTTTCGAGATATCGCCATAAAGATGGACCAGGGGTGACTCTAGAATTTGTTTGGACGATATGAGTATCAAATGAAAGGTGTTAATGAGTATTTTAAGAGGGCGTGGGCCTTAGTTCTATATGTGGACGCCTTTTCGAGATATCGCCATAAACGTAGACCAGGGGTGACTATAGAATTTGTTTGTACTATATGGGTATCAAATGAAAGGTGTTAATGAGTATTGTAAAAGGGCGTGAGTCTTAGTGCTATAGGTGGACGCCTTTTCGAGATATCTCCATAAAGGTAAACCAGGGTGACTTTAGAAGTTGTTTGTACGATATGGGTATCAAATGAAAGGTGTTAATGAGTATTTTAAAAGGGCGTGAGTCTTAGTGCTATAGGTGGACACCTTTTCGAGATATCGCCATAAAGGTGGACCAGGGGTGACTCTAGAATGCGTTTGTACAATATGGGTATCAAACGAAAGGTGTTAATGAGTATTTTAAAAGGGAGCGGGCCTTAGTTCTATAGGTGGACGCATTTCGGAATATCGTTATAAAAGTGGACCTGGGTAGACTCTAGAATGCGTTTGTACAATATGGGTATCAAATGAAAGGTGCTAATGAGTATTTTAAAAGGGTGTGGGCCTTAGTTCTATAGGTTGACGCCTTTTCGAGATATCGCCATAAAGGTGGACCAGGGGTTACTCTAGAATTTGTTTGTACGATATGGGTATCAAATGAAAGGTGGGCGTGGTTATAGTCCGATATAATTCATTTTAAATAGCGATCTGAGATGAGCCTCAGGAACCTACATACCAAATTTCATCAAGATACCTCTAAATTTACTCAAGTTATCGTGTTAACGGACGGACGGACGGACGGACATGGCTCAATCAAATTTTTTTTCGATACTGATGATTTTGATATATGGAAGTCTATATCTATCTCGATTCCTGTGAGCTCTGCTCAACTGAATATAATAAAGGGGCTCGTGAAAACCTGAAAATATAAAAATAAGGTGCTCATAAAAAACCTGAAAATAAAAACAAGTAAGGAAGGCTAAGTTCGGGTGTAACCGAACATTACATACTCAGTTGAGGGCTGTGGAGACAAAGTAAGGGAAATCACCATGTTGTAAAAGGAACCTAGGGTAACCCTGGAATGTGTTTGTATGACATGTGTATCAAATGGAAGGTATTAAAGAGTATTTTAAGAGGAAGTGGGCCATAGATCTATAGATGGACGCCATTTAGGGATATCGCCATAAAGGTGGACCAGGCCGGACTCGAGAATTTGTTTGTACGATATGGGTTTCAAATGAAATGTGTTAATGATAATTTTAAAAGGGAGTGGGCCTAAGTTCTATAGGTGGACGTCTTTTCGAGATATCGCCATAAAGGTGGACCAGGGGTGACTCTAGAATTTATTTTGTACGATATGGGTATCAAATAAAAGGTATTAATGAGTATTTTAAAAGAGCGTGGGCCTAAGTTCTATAGATGTACGCCTTTTCGAGATATCGCCATAAAGATGGACCAGGGGTGACTCTAGAATTTGTTTGGACGATATGAGTATCAAATGAAAGGTGTTAATGAGTATTTTAAGAGGGCGTGGGCCTTAGTTCTATATGTGGACGCCTTTTCGAGATATCGCCATAAACGTAGACCAGGGGTGACTATAGAATTTGTTTGTACTATATGGGTATCAAATGAAAGGTGTTAATGAGTATTGTAAAAGGGCGTGAGTCTTAGTGCTATAGGTGGACGCCTTTTCGAGATATCTCCATAAAGGTAAACCAGGGTGACTTTAGAAGTTGTTTGTACGATATGGGTATCAAATGAAAGGTGTTAATGAGTATTTTAAAAGGGCGTGAGTCTTAGTGCTATAGGTGGACACCTTTTCGAGATATCGCCATAAAGGTGGACCAGGGGTGACTCTAGAATGCGTTTGTACAATATGGGTATCAAACGAAAGGTGTTAATGAGTATTTTAAAAGGGAGCGGGCCTTAGTTCTATAGGTGGACGCATTTCGGAATATCGTTATAAAAGTGGACCTGGGTAGACTCTAGAATGCGTTTGTACAATATGGGTATCAAATGAAAGGTGCTAATGAGTATTTTAAAAGGGTGTGGGCCTTAGTTCTATAGGTTGACGCCTTTTCGAGATATCGCCATAAAGGTGGACCAGGGGTTACTCTAGAATTTGTTTGTACGATATGGGTATCAAATGAAAGGTGGTAATGAGTATTTTAAAAGGGCGTGAGTCTTAGTGCTATAGGTGGACGCCTTTTCGAGATATCTCCATAAAGGTAAACCAGGGTGACTTTAGAAGTTGTTTGTACGATATGGGTGTCAAATGAAAGGTGTTAATGAGTATTTTAAAAGGGAATGGGCCTTAGATCTATAGGTGGATGCCCTTTCGAGATATCGCCATATGGATATCAAATGAAAGGTGTTAATGAGTATTTTAAAAGGGTGTGGGCCATAGTTCTATAGGTGGACGCCTTTTCGAGATATCGCCATAAAGGTGGACCAGGGGTGACTCTAGAATTTGGTTGTACGATATGGGTATCAAATGAAAGGTGTTAATGAGTATTTTAAAAGGGCGTGGGCCTTAGTTCTACAGGTGGACGCCTTTTCGAGATATCGACATAAAGGTGTACCAGGGGTGACTCTAGAATTTGTTTATACGATATGGGTATCAAATGAAAGGTGTTAATGAGTATTTTAAAAGGGAGTGCGCCTTAGTTCTATAGGTGGATGCCTTTTCGAGATATCGCCATAAAGGTGGGCCAGGGGTGACTCTAGAATGTTTTTGAACGATATGGCTATCAAATGAAAGGTGTTAATGAGTATTTCAAAAAGGCGTGGGCCTTAGTTCTATAGGTGGACGCCTTTTCGAGATATCGACATGAAGGTGGACCAGGGGTGACTCTAGAATTTGTTTGTACGATATGGGTATCAAATGAAAGGTGTTAATGAGTATTTTAAAAAGGAGTGGGCCTTAGTTCTATATGTGGATGCCTTTTCGAGATATCGCCATAAACGTGGACCAGGGGTGACTCTAGAATGTGTTTGTACGATATGGGTATCAAATTAAAGGTATTAATGAGGGTTTTAAAAGGGAGTGGCCCTTAGTTGTATATGTGAAGGCGTGTTCGAGATATCTACCAAAATGTAGACCAGGGTGATCCAGAACATCATCTGTCGGGTACCGCTAATTTATTTATATATGTAATACCACGTACAGTATTCCTTCCATGATTCCAAGGGCTTTTGATTTCGCCCTGCAAAACTTTTTCATTTTCTTCTACTTAATATGGTAGGTGTCACACCCATTTTACCAAGTTTTTTTCTAAAGTTATATTTTGCGTCAATATACCAATAAAATTACCATGTTTCATTCCTTTTTTTGTATTTGGTATATAATTATGGCATTTTTTTCATTTTTCGTAATTTTCGATATCGAAAAAGGTGGCGTGGTCATAGTCGGATTTCAGCCATTTTTTATACCAATACAAAGTGAGTTCAGATAAGTACGTGAACTGAGGTTAGTAAAGATATATCGATTTTTGCGCAAGTTATCGTGTTAACGGCCGAGCGGAAGGACAGACGATCGACTGTGTATAAAAACTGGGCGTGGCTTCAACCGATTTCGCCCTTTTTCACAGAAAAGAGTTATCGTCCTAGGAGCTAAGCATCTACCAAATTTCACAAGGATTGGTTAATTTTTGTTCGACTTATGGCATTAAAAGCATCCTAGACAAATTAAATGAAAAAGGGCGGAGCCACGCCCATTTTGGAATTTTCTTTTATTTTTGTATTTTGTTGCACCATATCATTACTGGAGTTGAATGTTGGCATAATTTATTTATATGCTGTAAAGATATTAACTTTTCTTTTAAAATTTGAATTTAAAAAAATTTTGTTTTAAAAAGTGGGCGTGGTCGTTCTTCGATTTTGCTAATTTTTATTAGGCAGATATAAAGTAAGAAGAGTAACGCTCCTGCCAAATTTCATCATAATATCTTCAACGACTGCCAAATTACAGCTTGCAAAACTTCTAAATTACCTTCATTTAAAAGTGGGCGGTGCCACGCCCATTGTCCAAAATTTTACTAGTTTTCTATTCTGCGTCATAAGCTCAACTCACCTACCAAGTTGCATCGCTTAATGCGTATTTGGTAATGAATTATCGCAATTTTTCGATTTTTCGAAATTTTCGATATCGAAAAAGTGGGCGTGGTTATTGTCCGATATCGTTCATTTTAAATAGCGATCTGAGATGAGTGCCGAGGAACCTGCATACCAAATTTCATCAAGATACCTCAAAATTCACTCAAGTTATCGTGTTAACGGGCAGACGGACGGACGGACGGACGGACATGGCTCAATCGAATTTTTTTTCGATACTGATGATTTTGATATATGGAAGTCTATATCTATCTCGATTCCTTTATACCTGTACAACCAACCGTTATGCAATCAAAGTTAATATACTCTGTGAGCTCTGCTCAACTGAGTATAATAAGGTGCTCGTGAAAACCTGAAAATATAAAGAAAGTAAGGGTAAGGTGCTCAGTAAAAAAACCTGCACAACAAAAGATAATTCTTTAAAGTAAGTTGATGTAAAAAAGAAAAAAAATCTTAAAATTGCAAAATTATTTAAAAGAGCTGAAAATAAATAAGATTAGCGTGCTCAGTGCGAATAAATAGGTTAGTGAGAACAACACAGAAATCTGAAATTTTAAAAGTGACAATCAAAGTAGGGTGCCGTACCTGAAACAATAAAATATAAATCAGACAATTAAAAAAAAAAAAAAGAAAATTTTTTAAATCATCGAGCAGCCGAGCGGAAGGTACAGTCCACAAGAAGCAGCGAAAGTTACCAGGCAGGCAGAAGAATCCGCTATCCACACAAGCAGCGGATCCGTTACCAGCACCAGCAGCATTTCCACATTACCAACACCAGCAAAATCTCGGAACAGCAGCGTACGGTAAACAGAAGGTATCCCAGGCAAAAAGTAAGTGCAGAAAAAATTTTCCTACTACACATACACAGATTTATATAACCTAGGGGACCTCTAAAGCATTTCTCGAGAAACCTCTTATGTTCTCATATTTGCTATATAAAATATAAACTCAAAAAAAAAATCTCTTAATCCCCCAACACAAGCCTCTCTAATCCGCTAAGATATATAAATCACACAGTTCCAAATACTTACTTATATATATACATATATAAACCATGTATATACCCCTTTGCCTTCCCTTGAATGCCCCTGAAAAGAAACGATTAAAACCCCTTTATTTACCACAACAAATTATTAAATCAAGCGTATACATATTCTCCGTTATCTTTCACATCATCCTAGCCCAGCAACAGCCAAAATGTTTGCTTCTTTACATATGTATGCAGGCAAAGACTTAAATTCGGTTCAATAATATTCGCCTAATAACATTCTTGCCTCATTAGCTTCAAAAGAAAAAAAATCATTTACTTACATATTTTTACTTGTACTCAGAAGCGCTGAGACAAGTGCATAATTTTACCTCCGTTAAACTACATAATTTTTATACACATATATATTACCAATTTTTGTTGTTATATCGGCCTACTGATTTGTAAGATCGCGGGTTCGAATCGAGCTCAAGGCCTAACAATAATTTTTTATCATTATTATTGTTATGATAAATTTTTTTTTCTTAATTGAAAACATTTTTAAATTAGAATAGAAGAAAGAAAAAAATTTAGGCAACTTCCAAGGCTCGTTGTATAGATCCATTTCGGGAACTGCTAAATTCCTTCATCGGCAACGTTTCGGCGCCGCTGCTATAACGATTCAGCCATCACAGCGGTTTTTTGTTTGTCTTCATTAATCCTACTTCTATTCAGGTTAGTGCCAATTGATATTCACAACACTGCGACATCTGTTGCAGAATGGATGTGAAAATTGGACTTGTTTGATGGCAATGCTGCCATAGTGTCATATTTTATTGACACTTTTTTACCCGTGCTCTGGGATGTATTAACAATTTTTGTTGTTAATTCGGCCTACTGATTTGTAAGATCGCGGGTTCAAATCGAGTCCAAGGCCTGGCAATAATTTTTTATCATTATTATTGTTATGATACATTTTTTTCTTAATTGAAAAAAGTTTTAAATTAGAATAGAAGAAAGAAAAAATTTAGACAACTACCAAAGATCGTTGTATCGATCCATTTCCGACTGCTAAATTCCTTCATCGGCAACGTTTAGGCGCCGCTGCTATAACGATTCAGCCATCACAGCGGTTTTTTGTTTGTCTTCATTAATCCTACTTCTATTCAGGTTAGTGCCAATTGATATTCACAACACTGCGACATCTGTTGCAGAATGGACGTGAAAATTGGACTTGTTTGATGGCAATGCTGCCATAGTGTCATATTTTATTGACACTTTTTTACCCGTGCTCTGGGATGTATTAACAATTTTTGTTGTTATATCGGCCTACTGATTTGTAAGATCGCGGGTTCGAATCGAGCTCAAGGCCTAACAATAATTTTTTTTATCATTATTATTGTTATGATAAATTTTTTCTTAATTGAATTACATATATTCATTTGTGCTCAGAAGCGTTGAGACAAGTACATAACCTCACCACCATTAGCATAGCAATTCCGCTCAACTGCATAATTGTAACATTCAAAGATACCCCGTTAACATAGCAACTAAGTGCACCTATATACTTGTACATTCATTTCATTCATTCATTTCATTTTTTATTCATTTTCTTTCAAAACAGCATATATGTTACAATAGCGACTTAAATTAAATTAATCATAATTACAGAAAGAAAAGTAAGGCATTCTGTAAAAATATATGTATTTTAGTATCGAATGCCATCTCCGAATAAAATTGAATTCAAAAACATGTAAAATAGTGCGTGGGGTGAAGTTTGATTAAAAATAATAAGTAATAAAATATATTAATACAATATGTACATATATTTTTTTAAGTGCTATGGTTCAGCAAAATTTTGATGGTTTCGTGTGATTTCTCTAGTAGAAAAGATTTAACCTTTCCCAAAAACTCATTCAGATTTCTAGTGACACGTACATATATATAGTCAGTGAAATAAGTGCCGCTAACAAAATTCCCACAGTGGGCCACATCAAATAAAATTTGTGTCAAAAATACAGTGAGACAAAAACACAAAAAAGCGAAGGAAAAATTTTGTATTAATTTTTTTAAATAAACCCCAACCCCTAAAACAATTATAGAAATATATCCCTCAAAATATTTTATATAATAATAAACAATATCTTTTGTGTACTCCAAATACACTCCTCGAAAATACTCTCTCGTGTACCTCTGATACACTTACTGACGCATACATTAGCGAACATTAGCTTTGACCTCCAAAATCAAAGAGCCTCCAACGAGTTTTTGTATATTGAGCAAAAACCCTCAGCATCAAGATGACCGACGACAAAACAGAGAAACTGTCTGTACCCAAAGGGACCAAGACTCGGAGCAGGTCCCAGACAGGAGAAGAAGTATTCTTGAGGAAGTCCCTATTCGAAATAGGAAAACTCGGCAGGATATGCGACAAATGGTGGAATATCTCTGAGGCAGATCACACCAAACCCGGTTTGCAGACATATATGGAGGAGCTCAACAGACTCGTAATCGCAGTAGAGCGGCCATACGAAGCAGCACATATGAATGTCACAGATGCCAGCGCCCTGTCAACACTGGACGAAAATTATGAAAAAGTGATGGAGACCACACTGAACACAAGGACCAGGATGAACGAGCTGCTCGCGCAACTGGAGCCGAACCCCTTCAGCCAAGGACAATCCATGTTTCCACTGATAAATGCCACGTCTGAACCCTATCTCAAATTCCCTGCATGCGATACTGAAGTGTTCCACGGGGGCTACGAAACATGGCCGTCATTTAGGGACATAAACCATAAACCACCCTAAATTATCCCCTGCACAAAAACTTTACCACTTGAGACAAAAAACCCGTGGTAAAGCGGCCCTAATAATCCAAAAATATCCCCTCAACGATCAACATTTAGGACTAGCCTGGGGGCAATCAAGTCAAGATACGAGAATCGTAGAATTCTCGTAGACAGTTAATTAAAGACTCTATTTGATATGCAGCCCGTGTTTTATGAAAATGGTGAAAGGATCCAAGAGATCCAGCCACGATAAATAACTGCATCTTGACTCTAATTTTAAACAACGTCCCCACCAACAACTGGGATCCCATCCTTATATATTTATGCGCCTCTAAGCTCCACAATGAAACTCTAGCCTTATGGGAACAATCGCTAGAGTCCAGGAAAGAACTCCCACTCTGGTCTGAAATGGACAAGTTCCTAACGACGCGCTATGAAGTAGTTGAACCGCTCGGTACGTATCGGACAAGCAAACCTCGCCACCCAAATGCGAGCTTCAACAACCGAGCTTCAACACCCCAAATCAGTCGAATAACTTCAAAAAGAAGTCCCACTCATATCATAGCGAATCGACTCGACAGGCATCCTGTAAATTGTGCAATTCGAATCATTATATGATGAATTGCATAAAATTCAAACAACTCAGCTTCGCAGAGCGAAACAATTGTGTTAAACAAATTCATTATTGCAAAAACTGCTTAGCATTTTCTCATCTGGAGTCCGAGTGCAAGAGCAACTTCAGAAGTGTATATTGCCAAAAGAGACACCACTCTCTTCTCCACTATCAGACCACTCCATCGGTCAACTCCAACAATCATCGTCCCTCGTCACGTAATAACCAAACAAGGGTTAAACCTCAAGAGTTAAACATCAAAGACGCCCCCTCTACCTCTGCACAAGCCGCGAAGCTCCAAAATAAGCCAGCATAAAATCAAGCCTCCCCAACCTCTCAAAATGAGAATAATGTTCACTCTCACTTCGCTAGTAGCAAGGAAAAAACCTTACTGCCAACCGCGATGGTTCCCATTCTCCACCGAGGAGAAATATTCAAACTCCGCGCACTAATAGACCAAGGCTCCGAAAAAACTTTTGTGTCCTCGCGTATACAAAAGCTACTTAGTCTACCCACACATAAAAGCAGTTACCAAATATCAGGGATGGGCGGACGCGTAGTCCAGAATTCAAATAAGACTTGTCTGATGAGTATTTGCTCAGACGACTTAGCAACTCAAATCCCTACTCATGCGATAATCCTGCAGCAATTAACTCATTTCATACTATCATTCAAAGCCAAAAACGTGGACTTCCAGAAGTTCTCTTCACTGTCTCTGGCAGACCCCAATTGCTTCTCCCCAGCAAGAATTGACATGGTGCTTGGTAGTGATGTAATCCCTAAAATTCTGCTAAACGGCCTGGAAACAAACGAGGCAGGAACTCTTATCGCACAACAAACAATATTTGGATGGATACTAAGTGGTCCGGTTAACTAACAAATTTCGGCATTCTCCACGCACGTAATTGATAATCCAGATAATTCTCTAAACGAACTGCTCAAAAGATTCTGGGAACAAGAAGAGGTTCCAACTTCCTCATCCATAACAGACGATGATATATTTTGTGAGGAGCTGTACAAAAAAACACCGTTCGGAAAGGAGACGGTAGATACATGGTCAAACTCCCCTTCAAGCAAGCTTTTCCCAAAACTGTAGCTCTCGGCCACTCTCGACCCGCAGACCAACAGCAATATATCAGCGTAGAAAGAACCCTAGAGAAAAAACCAGAGTTAAGAGAAAAGTACTCCGAAGTATTAGAAGAATACTTAACTCTAGACCACATGGAGCCAACTTCACCTCGCGAAGTTATTAACAAAGGCAAATACTTCTCCTTCTATTTGCCTCACCACGCGGTTATAAAACCCGATAGTAAAGCCACAAAGGTAGGAGTAGTCTGCAATGCCTCCAAACCGACTCACTCCGGAAACTCATTGAATGACATATTACACACCGGCCCCACACTTCAAAATGACTTAATGCTTATAATCCTACAGTGGCGCCTCTATAAATTTGTTTTCAGCGGTGACATAGAAAAAATGTACCGCCAAATCATCGTCTACCCAGAAGATCAAGATTATCAACGAATCCTCTTTCGTAGATCTTCTAACTCCAATCTTGAAGATTTCAAGTTAAAAACAGTCACCTTTGGTGTCAACTGCTCACCCTATCTCGCTATTAGAACACTCCGCCCATTAGCAGAAGGCACCAAAGAAGAATACCCGCTCGACAACAATGTACTTCTGCATGAAACATATGTAGATGATATCCTCACCGGCGGATATGAAATAGAGTCCACGCTCGACTCCATGACCCAAGTCATCGAAGCGCTCAAATCGGGAGGTTTCCCTCTCAGAAAGATAACGGCCAACCACCCAAAACTACTCGAAGGCATATCCCACTCAGATCTCTTGGACATATATTTCCACAAATTTCAGGACTCCAGCTCCACCAAAACGCTTGGAATAAGATGGAATGCCCTTACAGATTCCTTCACGTACTCCTACGACCCCAGTCCGTCGAATAATTCGTGAACGAAAAGGCAAATTCTGTCAGCGGTAGCGAAAGTTTTCGACCTGGCAGGATGGCTATCGCCAGTTATGATCACAGCAAAAATCCAACTGCAGCAACTATGGATGGAGGGAACTGAATGGGATGAAGAAGTCAAAGCCGGCGCCCTTCAAAAATGGACGGCTTTTTACGAAAGTCTTACGGCAATAAGCGGCATACAAATTCCCCGTTGGGTTCAACTCTCCCCCGAAATACCCACTCAATTACACGGTTTCTCAGATACCTCTGAAAAAGCCTTCTGCGCCTGTGTATACATAAGAACACAGCAATCCCCAAACGTGTACGCTTGTCACCTGATTGTGGCGAAAAGTAAAGTCGCTCCCTTATAAACGGTCAATCTCCCTCGGTTGGAACTTTGCGGAGCGGTTCTTCTCTCTAAATTAATAAAACAAGTTCTACTTCAGCTAAAACTACCACCTCACGAACTAACGCTATGGACGGATTCTTCAATAGTATTAGCATGGTTAGAAAAGCCACCCCATATGTGCAAAACCTACGCTCCAAACCGCACCTCTCAGATCATCAAAATTGTAAACAACGCGACGTGGAAACATGTAGGCAGCAAGGACAAACCAGCCGATCTAGGAAATCGTGGATGTCGGCCCCAAGACTTAGTCGACTGCCCACTCTGGTGGAACGGACCAGATTGGTTAGACAAACCCTCTCAAATCTGGCCAAACACCACGCCTAAACCGGCACCCACCCTAGAACCG
The DNA here is from genome assembly GCF_040869045.1 of Eurosta solidaginis. Taxonomy (NCBI): domain Eukaryota; kingdom Metazoa; phylum Arthropoda; class Insecta; order Diptera; family Tephritidae; genus Eurosta; species Eurosta solidaginis. The sequence continues at coordinate 2,412,198 of NC_090324.1, forward strand.
AAACCAATCGCCACTCTTCACACCACTGAAAACATCGATTTGCTGGAACGCTTCTCCTCTTATTCTCGTGCGCTGCGCGTAATGTCCTTCGTCTACCGCTTCATTCATAAGGCAAGCTCGGTTTCTCACGCCGAAATAACACACACAAAAGAACGGCTTATCCTCCAAGCGCAAAAAATGCATTATGGAGACACGATTTCACTATTAAAAGCATCTAAACCCATAAGTAAAAAATGCTCTCTTATAGCATTATGCGTAATGCCCACTAAGCAATACATTTGCGGCATTACGTATCATGAACTTCTATGCCAATACATTTCTTTTGAACCGAACACACAATAATAACATAATCATATTACAATATTGGGCGACATAAATTACATTGACCTCGCGCAAGCGGCGAGCCAACATCAATGGAATGCCGAATATGAAACCCTTGTCTGTTCACACCCTAATCAGTCAATCACCCCGATCAATGCACTTGCCGATTATCAATGGTAGACTCTCACATAAATATGTACATACAATCCATTTACAGTGTTTACCTTGTTAATATGAATTAACCAAATATGCACATACAAACATTTTACATAATGCATACAAGTATCAATCTGCTGGCGTTGCAATACAAATCTACACATATGAATATCAACAATACAAACTTACAAATAAGAATATCAATAGTACAAACTTACAGTAACTTAAGTAAATATCAATAATACAAATCTACATAAACACTTACACTACATACCTAAATACACAAATACTGACAATACAAATTTACACATTTTTAATTCATAAGTATTAGGTTAATTGCAAATGTATAGGTTAAGATATTTTGTATAACAAGGGAAGAATTTTTGTAAATAAACAATGCATATTCTGACGCCCAAAGCGTAAATATCTCTTCATTCAAATAAGAATATTTCATGGCGATCCTGCCAAACTAGATTCACTTGGCAAAACTGCTAAACAATCTAGATGGAGGAAATTCCTGCCAGCTTGATCAGAAATTGGCAAAACTGCTAAAGATCTTGCTGGAGTAAAAGAGCTTGCCAGTGTAAAAGTTAGACAAATATTTAAAATAATCATAAAAAGGATTATCAACAATAAAAATCCTAAAAGGATTATCGATAAGACCAAGGGTTATTAACAATTAAAGACAAAAAGGAGATGATTGGTCGTTTATTAAACACACAAGGCAAAACTAATACTTTGAAAGGACCAGAAGGATAAAACACTTATATACAAAAGCAAACCACAGGAATTATGTACAACCACTAAACAGAATGCATTAATCAACATACGAGCAATTTTAAATATGTGAACGCATAAAAGGGTGGAATAAATCCGAGAAATTTGGCAGCAAAACAGGACATAATTGGTATACGATATCATATGGCAAATCAACAAAATAATGAGCAATACGCTGGCAATGGATATTAAGTATATTTAAATTAGTTAAAATTTAGAATAACTTGAGCGGCTCTGTGCCGCTTAACCATTGGCAAAAATTATATTTTTGCCTAGGATTTTTTTTTTGTACAATAGAAATATTAAAGAATAAAATTTATATATGTAAGGATTTAAAAGAAAAAAAAGAGAATTGATAAAAAATTAAAGAATTAAATAATTGTGTAATTTGGAGTGCTTAGACTGTTTTGGTAAAAATCTCTTAAATACCCTATTAACTTTCGTTACATATACACAGCTTCAGTCATTTCCTTTGCTATGAACGAAATAAAAACAGAAGAGGAATTCCATAGAATTTTTGAGAAGTGTGCAAACACAATCAGAGATTTTATAAAAAGTTCAGAACAAATTTTAAAAAACAAAGCAAGGTCCGAAACCGATCACTATAGAAGAGTATCGGCAGAGGAACAAGTTGAGCAAAGCAGAAGAAATACCAAAAGTAGCAGCCCCACAAATCCAAAGAAGGAAGCAGGGAGGTAAGAAATTTAAAAAACGAAAGAAAATAGCTGAAACTTACAAAATTTTGAACGTTACAACAAATACAGGAGATAGGATTAAGTTAAAGGGAAAAATCCAAGAATTAAGGAAAATGAAATAAAGAAAAGAAAAAAAACATATATTCGTCTTTGTCCAATTTATTCGACTGAATAGAAAATGGGAAGAAAGTTCACTAAAATGCATTGGTAGACTAAAAGTAGCTCAGAAAGCTATGAATTCGATAGGAAAACATTTAAGTAAAATGAGTAAATGGCAAGAAATTCACGACAAATTATCGGAAGAAAAAATTAAAGCGGAAAAAGGATATAAATGCATAAATAAAAATACTACAATAAAGCCAGAAACTATAATCAAACACTTAAATACAATCGTAGAAGCCCTAAATAATATAGGACTGGTAATAAATAAGGTAAATAATATACTCACTAAAGAACACCAAAACGCAGCTTACCTATTATTTTCACATGTACGTGACAAATTAGTATCCTCATTAGCGAGATACAACATAGAAATACCCATACCAACTACGATAGAAGAAAATCTCCAAATTGACTTTAATACCGTTCTAATCGAAACGTCAAGAAACCGCACTCCTTCACCTTCATTAGAAGAAAATATAACACAGTATATACCCCCACATAAACGTCACAATGGCACAAACAGTAGTAGAATTTATCAAAACTGCCTCATCAGTGTTGCCAGAATTTGATGGCAAGCCTGAAAATCTACATAGTTTCCTAGATCCTCTTGGTCTTTTAGACCAAATCAAAGATACTCATGAAGGGTTAGCGATAAGCATGGTAAAAACCAAACTAAAAGGCACTGCAAGAAATTTCATCAGCAACGAGACTACTATTGCACAAATTAAGTTAAAATTGAAAACAGCAATAAAAGGTGAATCAGTTGAAGTTTTGACAGCAAAACTACTAAATATCCAACAGCGCAGCAAAACTGCAAATCAGTACACAGCGGAAATAGAAAAAATAACTAGGTACCTGGAGGGAGCATATATCTCGGATGGCTTAAATACAGACTTGGCCACCAGATATGCAACCCAAGCAGCAGTCAAAGCGATGTGTAAGAACTGATCGAACGAGAAAGTAAAAATGATTATGCAAGCAGGAACGTTCACAACAATGAACGATGCGATTTAAAAATTTACAAATAGCTGTAACGAAATAACGGGTAGCTCAAATATAATCTTAAATATACGGCAACAAAATCAATTCCGGAGTAATTTCCGTGGGGGTTACCGAAGTAACAAATATGGGAATTACCGAGGTAGGAGATTTAGACCACAGCCAAGATATAAAATAACTTTAGAGCGAATACTAACAATAATAATAATCCTCAAGGAAGATTGCAAAATCAAAATAGGTCCTATAACCAAACACGCAATCAGATACGCAATGTACGTAGCTGTAATCAGCAGGAAAACCAGGAAACTCCACTTCAAAATCAGTAAATAGAAAAATATGTGTATTAAATCTACACTTAAATAGTTATATATCTACAAAAACCTCTTTAAATACTCAATTTCAACTTTTTTAGTAGACACTGGAGCAGATATCTCCATAATTAAAAAGAATCAAATAATTAGGCATGAAAAAATAAATACAAAACAAATAACAGACTTATAGGGCATTGGTCAAGGTATAACCAGTACATTAGGAACAATCAAAACTGATTTAAAAGGCGACGATCTTCTAATTTATCATAAATTTCACGACGTAGAAGACGACTTTCCAATACCGTGCGACGGAATAATAGGTTTGGATTTTATAAAGAAATATAATTCTATTCTAGATTATGGCAAAACAGAGGATAAACTAATCCTAAGACCATATGATTTTCCCCAAACCATCACAATGTATCTAACAAATTACCTAACTGCTAACACAATTACAATCTCTGCTAGATCTGAAGTCATTAGACAGGTAACAGTAAACACTGATAATAAATCCATCTTCATATCCCACAAAGAACTGGCTGAAGGCATTTTTATAGCAAACACAATCACAAATAAGGATCAAACTTTTGTCAGAATTATTAACACCACACATAAAAATAAAACCATTCAAAATTACAAAATACATACTGAAAATTTAGATGACTATAATTTATTTAAAACAAAAACACACAATAAACAGAGTAATGACACAGAAAAATTGAAAAGATTAACCAAAAATTTCCCAAAATTTGTCAATACACAATTAACTTCACTATGCACAGGATTCATAGATATATTTGCACTAGAAACAGAACCTATTTCCACTAATAATTTTTATAGACAAAAACTACACATGAAAGATGACACACCAGTGTACATAAAAAACTATAGATTACCCGAGACACAAAAGGAAGAAATAAGTAAACAGGTTAATAAATTGATTGAAGATGGCATTATAGAACCCTCAATATCGGAATACAACAGTCCAATTTTACTAGTTCCTAAAAAATCACTAACAGGTAATACAGAAAAGAGATGGAGACTGGTAGTTGACTACAGACAAATAAACAAAAAACTAGCAGTGGAAAAATTCCCACTTCCAAGAATCGATGATATTTTACACCAACTTGGAAGAGCAAAATATTTTTCATGCCTAGACCTTATGCCAGGTTTTCATCAAATAGAATTACACCCACACTGTAGAGATATAACCTCATTCACAGCAGAAAATGGTACATACAGATTCAAAAGACTACCCTATGGATTAAAAGTAGCACCAAATTCATTCCAAAGAATGATGACATTAGCCTTTGCGGGCCTCAAACCAACCCAAGCATTTCTCTGCATAGATGATTAGTTGTACTAGGGTGTTCAGAAAAAACACATGCTAAAAAATTTAAAATATGTTTTCTCGACTTGTAGGAAATACAACTTAAAATTACATCCAGATAAATGCCTATTCTTCAGTGAAGAAGTAACTTATTTAGGACATAAATGCACAAGCAAAGGAATACTACCTGACCCAAGCAAATTTGAAACAGTTCAAAATTACCCAACACCAAAAACAGCTGATGAAGTTAAAAGGTTCGTAGCGTTCTGCAATTATTACAGAAGATTTGTACCGAATTTCGCAGAGTACTTAAGAAAATTAACTAGGCTTTGCAAAAAGAATGTTTCCTTCGACTGGACAGAAGAATGTCAAAAAGCTTTTGTCTACCTAAAGGAAGCATTAATCAGCCCACAACTTTTGCAATACCCCGACTTCCATAAAGAATTCTGCATAAAAACACACGCTAGTGGGTATGCTTGCGGAGCAGTCCTTAGCCAAGAACACGATGGCAAACAGTTACCAATTGCTTACGCTTCTAGATCATTCGCAAAAGGTGAAACAAATAAATCTACTATAGAAAAAGAATTAACAGCAATCAATTGGGCCATAACCTTTTTCTTAATTAAAACTGACCATCGCCCCTTAACATATCTTTTCTCGATGAAGAATCCTTCATCTAAATTAACAAGAATAAGACTTGAGTTAGAAGAGTACGATTTCGAAGTGGAGTACATTGCTGGAAAAGAAAATCATGTAGCGGACGCATTGTCTCGCATTAACATTACAAATCTAAAAGAAATGTCAGTGGAAGCATGCAAAATAATGCAAGTTTCAACAAGATCAGCAGCTAAAAATGTAAAAAATAACATTAAAATTAAAGAAATTCACACAGTTAACTTCAAAATCTATGAAGCGCTAAATAAATTTGAAGTAAAAAGACTAGTCGAGCTCGTTTTCAATCCTTCGAAATTCGATTTCAAAAAAGGAAAGAAAATTTGTAGCCATTGTTACGGAGCCAACTGAGCCAAACAAACTTTAAGTTCCTTTTTTTTATTCGTATGGTAACTCTTATTATTATTTATTGTGACTTGAATTCTTATACCACTGTGAATATTGTATAATTCGATTCTTTGTAATATTGACCGTTTCCGCTTCCTTTTAAAAACGAACGGAGGAAGAGAAGCACGAATAAGTAAGAGGGAGATTTTGTCAAATTATATTGTATTAATTTATAACATTCTTCCAGATATTAAAACGCAAAAAATTTTAGAAGTGTACATAAACTGTCGTTTTTAATATATTTGTGTTCTTATGCCACTGCCGAACATTATTTTTAATATTTATTCTGGTGACGCATGTCACGATACAATTTGCGAAACAGAATAATTTGGTCAACCGATAGTGCAAGCATAGACATGACAAATTCCGAACATAGCTCAGAAAATGAGGAGGAGGTGGATCGCACCGTAATCGACCAAAAGGATGCAATTTCCAAACTACAGGAACAAATAAAGAATTTGCAATTTTCTCTTGCTGCTTCTGAGAATGAGAGGTTATGTTTGAAACAAACAATTTCATTGACACAATTAGGTGCACCTGCCAGCACATCAAAGGCAACTGTCTCTCTTGCCGACATGAGCCACGCCAACACACCCACCGCCACTAGAAGCTACAGTAGCGCAATAGGCTACTCCGCATATTTGCCAGCCGCTATTGATAATTTTACCGATCGTACAATACAATCAAATACTCCTATAAATAACGCCTACGTCAATCGTGCCGACGAAAGTTCCATACGAATGATAAATTCTACCGCCAATTTAAATGAAGTACAAATTTCTACTTACAATAACGCCGCCTCTTTCGCCGAGTTACCAGTCTCAGCCAGTATATTCACTACCAACGCCAATGCTGCTCATCGTACAACAGGTAATTTCCCTTCATTTTACTTGCCTAACGTTAGTTCTGCCGAAGTAAACGCCCCTACAAGCCCCCCACATAATTTGCCATTAAACAATTAAATAACGTGGACACCGTCGTATAATCAGCCGCCAATGCGAAAATTGCGAGATTTGCCAGAGTTTTCCGGTGCCGCAGAAGAGTGGCCAATGTTCTCGGTTGCATTTAAAGAAACTACAAGCGCATTTGGCTACTCAAATTTCGAAAATCTACAACGCCTCCAAAAATGTCTAAAAGGAGACACCCGTAGTAGGGTAGAATCTTTATTGATTCACCCTTCGAGCGTCAACGCAATCATGTCAACGCTCCAATTTCACTTTGGCCGCCCTGAGTTGCTAGTTAGGAGTCAACTCTCTAAGGCACGAGCCTTTTCTGCTATCAGCTTCAAAAATATCAGCGAAATTGTTAATTTGTCCACAATGGTTTCAAATCTTGTTGCCTTTCTCGAGAATGCTGGTGCCTCACCCCACCTCTCAAATCCAATGCTGCTTGAAGAGCTTGTAAGCAAACTGCCGCAAAATAAACGAGAAAATGGGCTTGTCACATATTCGCCATAAATAAACCTTATCCAACTATACAAGGATTTAGCATCTGGTTGCAACAAATATCTTTATATATCGCTATGGCTACTGAAGTTAATACGTCAAAAACAAACAAAGAACAGCTTGCACAAAAAAGTAATTGAATTTCAAGACCAGTGTTAACGATAGGAGAAGAAAAACAAAGATGCCAGTTTTGTAATTCGAATCATAAATTGTACCAGTGTACTAATTTCAAAGACGCCGATTATAATAAACGTTGGGAAGTTGTAAAAAAGAATAGATTATGTTTTTCTTGCCTTTCTACAAGCCACAACATGCAAAATTGTCCTCGCCGGCGTGAATGCGGTGTATCAGCTTGCCGTAAATACCACCATAAATTACTCCATAACCACATAACAGCAACCCTACATGCTGGCAACGCCGCTCACACAGAACAAGCTGTGGCAACTGTTAGCGAATGTCAAAAGAACAATCATCAAAACAATAATCGTAAAATAAACAAACAAAACTTGCAAAAAGGCAATGAATGTGGTACTTTGCTTAAATTTTTGCCGATAAAACTGCATGGACCAAAAGGCAGCTTGGAAGTAATGGCCTTTATAGACGATGGGTCGAAGGTTACACTATTAGAGGAACGCATAGCCAATCGTATAGGTTTGAGAGGTGCAAGTAATTTGTTGCACTTAAAGTAGTTCGATAACCAAACGACAACAGAAGTATCAAAGCGAGTGGAAGTGGAAGTTTCTAGTGCACACGAGTCAACGCGATTTCACATGAAAGATGTACGTACAATAAAGCAACTTCTTCTACCCCCACAGAGTTTATGTGCCGAGGAGTTTAAGCAAACCTATGAAGATTTAAGCAATATTCCTATCGAGAGCTATAAAACCGCTGTACCGCATATTTTAATAGGTGTGTCACATACCAATTTAGTTAGACCCCTGCGTGTTAAAAACGTTTCTGAAGGTTATACGGCTCACGAGACAAAGCTAGGATGGACACTTTTTGGTTCCAATGAGAATAGGGGGGATAACACTACCATTTGTCATGTGCATATTGAAGAAAATTATATGTGTAAGCTACAAAAACAAATATCTGATTTCCTTATGTTTGAGAATTACCAAACAAATGCTTTGCCTGAAATAAAATCTGCTAGTGATGTTAGGGCCGAAAAAATAATTGAAGAACCAACTAAGTTAATTGATGGTAGGTATGACACCGGACTTTTGTGGAAAGATGATGACGTGTCGCTTCCTGAAAGTTACAATATGGCGTTAAAACGTCTCCAAATAGTAGAAAGAAAAATGATGCTTGATGAAAGTTATGCCAAATGGTATAACGAAAAAATAAACGAGTACGTAGATAAGGGTTATGCTAGAAAGCTGAGTTCAGCTGAAGCCGGTCATGTAGATCAGCGAACATGGTATTTACCGCATTTCGCTGTGTACAATATGAATAAAAGTAAGAAACCTAGACTCGTTTTCGATGCTGCTGCAAAAATAAATGGAGCTTCGCTAAATTCAGTTCTAATGAAAGGGCCCGATTCTTATCAGCCAAAGTCATTGCAGTCGATTCTTTTAAAATTTCGCGAAGGCAAGATTGCCGTTTGTGGAGATATTCGCGAAATGTTCCACCGCGTTAATATACGCAAGCCAGATCAAAATTCTCAGCGATTCCTTTGGCGAGAAGGTGATCGTGGTAGACAGCCTGATGTGTACGTTATGGTTGCAGTGATTTTCGGCTCCGCTTGTTCTCCATGCTCAGCCCAGTACGTAAAAAACCTGAATGCGATTAGATTCAAAGAAGAGTATCCGCGTGCTGTAGAAGCAATTGTTGATCGCCATTATGTAGACGATTATGTAGACAGCTTTTCTAGTGTAAATGAAGCTATACGCGTTACGTAGCAGGTAACTGACATTCACCAAAAAGCTGGGTTCGAACTTCGAGGCTTTGTGTCGAACTCAAACCAACTTCTGCGAGCAATTTACAAAAAGCCGAAGCCGGAGGAATACACTAACACTGCGATATATATGTGTGCACTGGGATGCAAATAGCGATATATTCACGTTTAAGCTAATGTTTACAAGAATACCAAAGCAGGTTTTGGACGGTAAACGGCGTCCGACTAAAGCGGAACTGTTGGGCCTCACAATGTCAATCTTTGATCCGTATGGGTTTTTATCTAATATAACGTTAACACCAAAAATTTTGCTGCAAAAGTTATGGCAGTTAAATATAGACTGGCATGAACCCATACCGAATGAAATTAACGAAACCTGGTATCATTGGTACAGGTCTCTCACAGCGCTAACAGCATTTAATATACCCAGATGTTATCATTTAGATTTCGGGGATCCCTCAACCGATATTCAGCTGCATTTATTTGTCGATGCGAGCGAGCTTGCTTACGCAGCCGTTGCATACTGGCGCATTTGCCACTCAAACCAAGTACGAGTTAGTTTTGTTGTAGGGAAATCCCGTTGCAGCCCACTGAAGCCGTTATCGATCCCACGTTTGGAGCTTCAGTCTGCAGTTCTGGGAACGCGAATTAAAGACGTTATTTTAAGCAGTCACACCGTAAAGCCACAAAAAATAGTCTTCTGGTCGGATTCAAAGACCGTAATCCAATGGATTCGTTCCGATGCGCGACGTTGTAAGCAATTTGTGTCCACTAGAATATCTGAAATTCTTCACTCGTCTGAAGTCTTACAGTGGAGGTGGGTTCCTGGATCTCAAAATCCAGCTGATGATGCGACCAGACCGCAGAAGGAAGTTAAGCTTTCATCGAACTCCAGGTGGATTCTCGGGCCCTCGTTCCTCGAGTGCCCAGAAAAAAATTGGCCCGTTATGCCAGAAGAAGTGTCGATTATTTCAGAAGAAAAAGAGAAACGGACAAAGCAGCTCTTCACCATCCAAGCCAATGTAGACGTAATACCATTTATGAAGTATTCCAATTATTATATTAGATTTGCAATTTCCAAGTTCAAGACATATTTACGGAATAATACAACTACGCGAGAAGATTGCAAAATCAATGCATATGAGTTAAAAAAGACGGAGTATATGTTAGTTCGGTTCGTGCAGGAAGCAACATTTTTTGAGCATATTGTTTTACTCCGAAATAACGAGACCCTGCCAAAGAATAGTTCACTTTTTAGTCTAACACCGGTGATTGATGACGAAGGAGTACTGCGACTGGGTGGCCGAATCGACAATGCTGAATCACTTCCAATGTATACAAGACGGCCAATTATAATGTCAAAAAATCATGCGATGGCACAGTTAATTACTCGTCATTATCATGAGATGTTCTATCATCAAAATCAAGAAGCCATCATTTGCGCTATTAGAAGCAAATATTGGATATCCAATATACGAAACCTCCTACGGTCAGTACAGCATGAATGTCAGCTTTGTAAAAACAAGTCAGCAGCTCCGAATCCACCACTAATGGGACAAATCCCCATAAATCGACTTACGCCGTATGTTAGACCATTTTCCTACACTGGCCTAGATTATTTTGGGCACATTATGGTATCTATAGGCCGCCGGCGTGAAAAAAGATGGGTTGCGCTATTTACGTGCTTGACAGTTCGGGCTATACACTTGGAAATAGCACGAGATCTATCTTCTGACGCAGTAATTTTATGCTTAAAGAATTTCGTGAATCGCAGAGGCATACCTGTACGTATACGCAGCGACAGAGGGACAAACTTCGTTGGGGCAAGTAAAATTTAATGGGTTTGCGTTGAAAAGGGCTCGGAAGCAGAGTCCAGTCGGCGCGGAATTGAGTGGATATTTAACTCACCAGCTAATCCATCGGCTGGAGGGGCATGGGAGCGTATGGTACGCAGTGTAAAGAGAGTGTTATCATTTACCTTAAAGGAAGTAGCGCCACAAATAGAAACATTACAAAGTTTGCTTATTGAAGCTGAAAACCTGGTAAACTCTTGGCCACTCACACATTTATCCATCGATAGCGCTGACTCGGATCCGATAACTCCTAACCACTTCATTTTAGGTTGCCCGAACTACATTCAAACATCTGATTTCTCAAAACCTGTGTGTCTTCAATAACAATGGAAAATTGTGCAACGGTTGAAACAAACATTCTGGCGCAGGTGGATGTTGGAATATTTGCCAACTCTAACTAGGCGCACCAAATGGCAACAGCCAGTTAAGCCGCTAGAGGTCGGGAACGTGGTTATTATCTGCGACGACAAAGAAAGCAGAGGCGAATGGAAACGTGGAATAGTTCTGGAGGTGTATCCTGCTCCTGATGGTCAAGTTAGATCGGCGCTGGTTAAAACAAAAGGTGGGAATCTACGCAGACCTGCCTCAAAACTAGCGGTGCTGGACGTAAGGAGTGAACCTCAAATCACTGATGCTCCTTCGATTCACGGGGGGCGGAATGTTACGGAGCCAACTGAGCCAAACAAACTTTAAGTTGCTTTTTTTTATTCGTATGGTAACTCTTATTATTATTTATTGTGACTTGAATTCTTATACCACTGTGAATATTGTATAATTCGATTCTTTGTAATATTGACCATTTCCGCTTCCTTTTAAAAACGAACGGAGGAAGAGAAGCACGAATAAGTAAGAGGGAGATTTTGTCAAATTATATTGTATTAATCAATAACATTCTACCAGATATTAAAACGCAAAAAATTTTAGAAGTGTATATAAACTGTCGTTTTTAATATATTTGTGTTCTTATGCCACTGCCGAACAGCCATTTTGATTCAAGCAACCTAATTGTTGAGGATAAGATTGACTTAGGATAATTCTTTACCAGGATCGAAAGAGAAGCCGGCAATTTAGGCCTTGTACAAATACAGTTGTCCTTAAGGGACAAATTGTTTAAAAGAAATTATACTGCAGTAGGAAAATTTATTGAAATAGGAAGCAAAGTTCTCAAAAAACTAATAATTGCATTAACCCCAGAGGTTATATATGTGACTAATCCCGGGAAAATTAGGGAAATTCTGCAAAAATATCATGACGATCCTATTAGTGGTGGCCACCCAGGAATAAATCGCAGGACAAATAAAATCAAGCAGAAATATAGCTGGCTAAACATGAAAACGACGTAACAAAATACGTAAAGAACTGCATCCACTGTCAGAAAAACAAAATAAATAAGCATATAAAAGAACCAATGACAATAACGGAGACACCTCCGAAGGCTTTCGATATAGTACAGATCGATACGGTCGGACCATTACCGAAAGCGATAAATGGAAACGAATACGTAGTTACCATCATATGCGATTTCACCAAATATTTAGTAGCAATTCCAGTCCAGAGCAAACACGCAATAACAGTTGCTAAAGCTGTATTCGAGCACTTCATTCTGATCAACGGATGCATGAAAACAATCCTAACAGACATGGGAACCGAATAAAAAAATTGCTTATTCGAAGAACTATGCAAACTGCTAAAAATTCAGCATAAAACCTCAACACCCTACCATCACCAAACTTTAGGCACTGTAGAACGTAGTCATAGGACATTTAACGAATATGTACGTTCATACATATCCTGTGATGAAGATGATTGGGACGAATACCTCAGGTATTGCGCATACTGCTACAATACGACCCCATCGACCGTACACGGATATTGCCTTTACGAGCTAATAATTGCGAAAAATCCACCTATATACGAATTCCTAGATGAGAATAAAATAAGCCCAGTGTGTAACCACGAAGCATATGACAAAGAAATAAAATATAGACTTCAAATAGCACAACAAAGAGCTAGAAAATTAGTGGAAGAAGTCAAAGAAAAACAAAAACTTAATTATGATAAAAATAGCACCAGTAAAGAAATAAATATAGGTGATCTAGTATTAGTTAGAGAAGAAGCTAGCCACAAGCTAGACAGTAGATATAAAGGAAGGTATAAGGTAAAGAAAATTGACAAAAATAACAATTTTACTTTAATACCACATAGAGAAGAAACTACTAATAGGAATAATAAAGATAAGGAGTTAATAATTCATAATAATAAACTTAAACCCATTTAAACCATCTTTTAATAAATTAAAACATTAAATAGTGAAATAAGCACTCCAATTTACTCTCTTATTTAATAAAAATTTTTAGGAAAAGCGGATTTTGGATGGGTCGACACATTTAAAATCCAGCTCTGTAAAATAAATGAAAAATGTAAAATAAAGAAAATAAATGAAAAATGTAAAATAAAGAAAAGAAATGAAAAATAAATAAAATAAATGAAAATTGTAAAATAAGACAATAAGTAAAATAATCGGATTTTGAAAAAAAAAATTGTACAAAACATTTTAAAAATAATAAAATGATGAAGGTCAGCAGATTGGACACAACGTACACACACTCTGTGATTATTATATCAAGTTACAGTAACATCATTAAAAAAATTCAAACAAAGAGTCTTATACAATTGTTCACTCAATTATATAATCCTCTTTTCTAAGGCGGATGGTATAGTATTATGCGTCATGCCCACCTAGCAATACATTTGCGGCATTACGTATCATGAACTTCTATGCCAATACATTTCTTTTGAACCGAACACACAATAATAACATTATCATATTACAATATTGGGCGACATAAATTACATTGACCTCGCACAAGCGGCGAGCCAACATCAATGGAATGCCGAATATGAAACCCTTGTCTGTTCGCACCCTAATCAGTCAATCACCCCGATCAATGCACTTGCCGATTGTCAATGGTAGACTCTCACATAAATATGTACATACAATCCATTTGCAGTGTTTACTTTGTTAATATGAATTAACCAAATATGCACATACAAACATTTTACATAATGCATACAAGTATCAATCTGCTGGCGTTGCAATACAAATCTACACATATGAATATCAACAATACAAACTTACAAATAAGAATATCAATAGTACAAACTTACATAAGTAAATATCAATAATACAAATCTACATGAACACTTACACTACATACCTAAATACACAAATACTGACAATACAAATTTACACATTTTTAATTCATAAGTATTAGGTTAATTGCAAATGTATAGGTTAAGATATTTTGTATAAAAAGGGAAGAATTTTTGTTAATAAAAAATTAATATTCTGACGCCCAAAGCGTAAATATCTCTTCATTCAAATAAGAATATTTCACTCTCTTACCCCTAAATCCCATGGGCCTCCTGTGAGTGAACGGGCGGCTCAGTAAGGAGCCTATGAGCGACAACGAGCGTTACCCTATAATAATTCCGGAAACTTCAAGGTTCTGCATACTGTTTCTCAATTTTCTCCACTCAACGCTTCTCCATGCAGAAAACCAACTCATGGTCAGAATGGTACAACAAGAATACTACATCCCCAAATTAAAGCTCAAAATAAAATCCTGTATTTCTAATTGCAAACCATGTACGGTGTACAAGCAAAATATGAAGTCGCGGATAATGGCTGCTCTACCAGCGGAAAGGGCGACATATACCTTACCCTTTCATACAACAGGTGTCGATTTTGCCGGCCCGTTTCTCGTCAAAACATCCCCACTACGTCGAGCCTCCCACACAAAGGCATACGTCTGTTTGTTTGTCTGCTTCTCTACCAAGGCTATTCACCTAGACGCCTATTCGGACCTAACAACGGAAGCATTTAGAGCCGATTTTGCTCGCTTTGCCGGTCGCCGCGGCCTGCCTCAGCAGAAGATGCCAGATAAAGGAAAAACGTTCGTCGGGGCTCAACGAGCAATTTAGAAAGAACAATCGTCTTTTCTAAGTGAAGCCGCCTCGGAAATAGCCGACAAATACGCTCTGCATGGCCTCTCTTGGCATTTCATCCCCCTTACGCTCCTCACATGGGCGGTCTCTGGGAAGCAGTAGTGAAGCGCTTCAAAATACACTTCCACGAAGTCGGCGGAAACCATAAATTCTTGTTTGAAGAGTTCTCGAATTTTCTAGTTCGAATTGAAGCGGTCCTCAATTCTAGACCGCTCTCTCCAATGTCCCACGACCCCCATGATTTACCCGTTTTAACCCCAGGCCACTTTTTGCGAGGAGCCCCCCTGCCGTCTCTCCCAGAACCCAATCCCGACAATCTTAGTCTCCTTCACGGATGGCAAAAACTGAGTCCTTCACCCTTAGTTCAGCAATCGCTGGAAAAATGAATATTTAAAGGAAATGCATAAGCGTCCAAAATGAAAGACGCAAGAAGCCGACGTTAAGATAGGGGACCTAGTCGTCATCAAAGACGACATTCTGCCCCCCAACGAATGGCGACTTGGTCGAATTTCAAACCTACACGTAGGACCTGACGAGAATGTGCGCGTCGTAGACATTCACAACCAGAACGGCACACTTAGGCACAACATTACAAAGATATGTTTATTACCCATATCATAGCCCCCCTCTCACACACATCCTCTGCCCTATCTCTCAAAATCTCCTTGCCACCCTTCTCTTTTAATAGCACAGCTAATTCCTCTGTTTTCGTTTTCCTTTTTTTCTTTTCTCTAAAATTTCTCCACAGAGCCCATAATGGAGCACGGAAAATGCAGGCTGTGCTGTCGCCAACACTCATTACGGCACTGCCACGCTTTCTTGGCGATGACGCCAGCGGAGCGACACGAGTCCGCCCGCATCCATAAATATTCAATTGCCTGTCCACATCACACAAGACAGGGGAATGTACGTCGTCCGGGAGTTGCCAGCACTGCGGCATGGCCCATCATACCCTACTACATCGTCCAACGCCTCAACGCAGCGAAATCGACATCCAGCTACACCCCCACCAGAACGCAATAGGCGCTATGAACAACGGCGCAGGGCTTCCCCCCGTGCGATCGAGAGGCCAGCCGCGCGCTCGCAAAACCATAGGATAGACTCACGTAATCTACAATCTTTTGATGATTCGATGTACTTAATAGCTCATTTTATTTTTAAAATTTTTGGTAAGTGTTGTTATTTTGTATTTATTGTATTAATATTTATATGTATACTAATATTTGGTTTTGTTATTGCTATATTGTTAAAGGTTTAACATTTTTTAAATGTTAAAGGCTTAAAATATCTTAACAGCTGTTTGTGAAATATTGTCAATTATAATAATACGTTTGAAGAACCTGGAATGAGGTTGAATGATAGTAGATGGCAACTTTGTGTGCACAATCATTCAAAAATTAAAAACTTGTATTATGCAGAATATATGTTCAATATATAATTGTACTCTGCATAATGTTGTTAATAAGGAATGAATAGTTGATTCCTTTATTTGTGTGAGGGTGATATGAAATTGTTATTGATTCGTGTCATGTTAATAAGTAGATTCTTAAATAAATAAACAATGTTTAACACTTGCTGCGAACTCCAAATTTTGAAAAATTTATTAAATGTGTCAACAAAAATTTGATTGTTTTTAATAATAATAATTGTATTGTATGATGCTCCAAATTCATGTTGTTGTAGTTTAAGAAATGTTGATTGTTGTTATTTAAATTTATTTGTTGTATATATTCAATTGTAAATAGTTTTTAATTTTTAAGTAATTAGTATAGTTTAAAGCTTTTAAATATCGATAATAAAGTTTTTGAATATTTGTATTTACGTAGATAGTTTTTTTATATTTGTATATATATAAATATATGTAGTTGATAGTTAATATCTTTGCATAATAAACTTTTAAATTTGGATGTTTGTTTTAGTATAATAATTTCTTTCGTTCACTTCATATAAATATTTGATGATATTTGTGCACAATTTTAGAAAGTTATTTTTAGATAAATTTCGTTTTACAATTCACTATTTAATCTTCACTAGTTCTTGTTGATATTTTTGATTTAACATTTTTTTTTTTTTGAGAAATAAGTTCACGCATTTTTGTATTGGATCGTGTGCACATTTGCCGAAACCGGTAGATAGTCTGCAGTTGGTTCAGGCAACTTAATAAAACTTTTCTTTGGTAGCACGTCACTTAGCTGCACTTCTATTTGCGGTATTGTATTGGTCAGTAGCTCTGCGACAAGTAAAGCGCCACATTAAGCAATTGTATCAAATTTAACGATTCCGTTGGTAGAATCGCCAATATAGAAAATAATAGTTTTCTATTTTATTTTGATTAATATATTTAAACTTTTTTTTACAAAATATTTTTGATGACTTAAAATATTTTCATTTTTTGATAATAAAAAATCAATAATATAAGAATAAATAATATAATAAAATATAACAAGTATATTTGTTAAAAGTAGATAACTCTACAATAACACGCTGCTTCATATTGCGAATCAGCCAAAACCCACAAACACTTCAGTTTCTGCACCTCGCGCAGCCTGGCATTTTCACCGACAAAATTCACGGCTACTCTGTTTACGACGTGGAAGGAACAGGTGTCGCAAATATTGGACATTCACGTCGATGGGTTCATACTACCGACTGTCAGTCACCCAAAGATCTTAAGGGTAACGTTCGATAATACTCTAACCTTCAAAGCTCATGCTACCGAAATTGTATCTAAAGTACAAAGTCGTCAAGTCGCTTGCCGGCAGCACCTGGCGTAAAGATAAAGAAACATTGCTCACCACGTACAAAGCAATTAGCCGGCCGTTCATGAGCTACTCGTCGCTAGTTTGGTCGCCTTGTCTTAAAAACACATACTAGAAAAGGCTGCACGTCTGTCAAAATGCTCACCACCTACATCGTGAGGAGTGAAAAGCTCAACATTAAAGAGCACAAGGAAATGGTGAAAGGCAGTTTTTGTGAAATTGTCACAAACCAGGACGTCCTAGCAAACAACTGCTTGAATTTGCACCGCCTCCACGGCGTTAAGGGAACATCTCCATAAGCACTATGACGAGATCCGACACATGACAACAAAGCCGCTTGATACAGACAAGAATAAGCAGGCCCTAATCCAGGACACGCCCGGTGAACCCCGTTATTAATATGCAATATCCTACCCTTGCAGAAGAAGAAAGCACACTACCAAGGGAGACACGAGTCACCCAGGCCCAACTTCGCTCTGGGTAATGTATATCCTGCATGCGATGTGTCCCCACATGACACCAACCCTCTTTCCAATTGTAATATGGAACCTACGCCTCTAATACCAATCTCCCTATGGTCCGCCCCTGTTGAAAAAGCCAGTTTACTTGGACTCCCGTTAGAGGGCTTTAATGACAATTTATGAGCGGTCGTGCCCATTGAATGGGGCGAAGCACTGTTATTATAACAACAACAACAGCTTCAGATACTATGGGAGCAACAACGTCACAAGAAGCTCAAATACGACGCAATACAGAAATAGAAAATACTCCGATTAATAATGTGAACTCATGTTTCGCAAATACAAGTAAAGATGATTATTAGGGACAGCTCAGGTAATAATATTCATTTTAATGGTATTGAGTATTCGGCGTAGAGGTTTACGCAAGTAACTATATCGGCGGCGGCGTGGGTGGCACGCCGATGTTCTTACACTAAAAAGCTTGATTTTTCTATTTAAAAAAAATATATATATAGGAAAGGTTTTGTTTGTATGTATTTAAGGAAATCAACGTTTTGGCCATTTCGGAAAGATCACGGGTTTGCCTCAAAGTCTCGCAGATCATTCAGCTCATTGCGGAGGGACTGTCATGCATTCACTTACTCCAGGGAGGTTTCGAACCTAACCCTGGTCTAAGGGAATGGTACTGCTGCGTCTGCCGAAAAAAAATTAAGTAATTAAACACTTTTGTCTGTATGTCTCGTACAAAGCGTAGTTTCACCGAAGGAGATGTTCTGGTCTAACTCCTAATACTCGTTGTAGACACGATTTCTTTAAATTATTTGTGGCCCCTTGCTGGTCACGCACAAAGGCGACATACCGTTGCTATTAATGGGCTTTTAATACCCATGGCTCTCGTGGCACAGTTTTAACGATTAACACCAACGCTGGCCTATTGTTGATCGCGGTAAACGGCGCCTCTAGTTTTTTCGGCTGTTTTAAAAGCTATAATTCCCGATGTACGAACAGTAGTAATCCTGTCCACCACCAGTCACTACCACGCCTCCTGACCTCACACCACATACCAGCACAGAATCTGTAGGTCTGCGACTTCGAACTCATATCTTCGTCGACGTCACTTTCCTCGAAGCTCTAGGTGTAGCTCCGAAGACTTTGTTTTTTGTCGCGCTATGCTGGCGAGTTGGTGTGATGGTAGCGCGCTCGAACTCATACCTTCGTCGACGTCAGTTTCCTAGAAGCTCTGATTCTTTTTGTCGCGATATGCTGCTGAGGTGGTGTGATGGTAGCGTTCTCCACCTACCACACCGAAGATCCTAGGTTCACGAGCCGGGCTAAGCAGATGCAGTTCGGAGTCGGCATAAAGCATGCAGGTCCCGTCCCGCCAATTTGTAAGAAAAATTAAATGGAGCACGACGCAAATTGGCCTAAAATCTCTTCGGAGGTTACCGCGCCTTACATTTTGTTTAACGCACTGACGCAAATGGGTTTTAATTCAATTCTAATTCTTTTATTGAATTTAATACTTAAAACTAACAATTGGAAATTCAATGTTGATACTTCACACAGCAAATATGATGATTTAAAAGATAAATAATTCCACAATGGAAACAAAATTTAATTAAATGAATCTTGATTAGTTAAGTTGAAGAATATAAATCAGGATTTATTTCGTCTTGCGACCGCGCAAGGGCTACGTGGGATTCGAGAACCAATCTAACGCGAGTATGGTGGTGACCGCGCAAGGGTTCGATTGAGTTAGGGGATTAACGCAGCGCAAGTGCTACCTCGGATGATATTTAAAGATATAACTTGCGGTTGTGGGTGAATACTTCCTTTTCTTTTTCCTGGAGTTGGCGTAGGTGATGATGTTCGTACTCGCTCCGTAATTGATGATCCGATGAAAATTGATATTTGCTTAGCGTTCCACGTAAGTGCTTAGCGTTCCACATAAACAAGAGAGTGTGATAATGTATCGCACTTTTATTTATAGGAAGAAAAATATTGATGGAAGGCAACTCCAAAAATGTTGACTGGAAGCACTGGATGGCAACTCCAGTCTACTCTACAGCCAGGGTTGTATGAACCCAAGTCATAACTAGTGAAGTGAACTCAAGTCGCTGGAGAAGTAATCGCAAGTCACAGGTGGGGTTAGGTGACAAAAGGTCAACTAAGGACAGGAATATCATTTTCTATTTAAGTGAGCGCAACTCACTTAAACATGGCGGCCCCCTTCCACTTGTGAAAGGCTAAACCGTTGAATAATATCTTCAGGTTGAAAGTTAAAGATAATCTGCTAGGTCCCTATAATTCGATAGTGTGATTGTTGTAGTTTGTACAACTTTGAAGAAATCGATGGTTGAATGATAAATTTCTGATGGCTGAATTTCCATCCCAGCGGATATGATTTTGTGGATGATGAAAATTGATTCCCGAAAATAGTTTCTGTAATTAAAGTCACTTTTAGTTATCTTGAAAAACATATTGTTAGGACGATTGATAATGCAGAAATTGAAATGACAACAGAACCGAGAAGGAACTGCTATGCTGGCATCCTAATGCGATGCCGCTTCTGACAGATAGATTTTAATACGATGCTGTTGAACTCAACAATGAGTTTCGTTAGCTGCGTTATATCCCGATTATTTATTTCCGGGTCTGCACAACAGCTCGATGATGGATGGTTTTCGAAAGTGGACTGTATATGATAAGATTTTATTTTGAGATCAAACGGGATTTTTATCGTATTTCTCGCAAGAGGCTTGACAAAACCAAAATGAAAAAAATGTTGAAAATATATTTCTCGTTCAAGTCGAGATATGCTGGACTCCGAAGGAACTGGAGTGTTGATTCATGTGAGGCCCGTGGTCTGTAGTTGGGATATTTGGGGATTCCAATATTGTGTATGTTTGTAGAAATAACGTTAGATAAATGCATTCTCCTTATGTTTGGAGGATTTTTCACTAGGAAGAGAAAATTTGTTTTTGAGGTGGGAAGATTATATAAATGTTTGATGCTATGAGCCATTAGAAAAACTCCACACAGTTCCAATATATATGCACAGTTCCAGCATGTATATGCTCACTATATGCGATATTTCAAAAGTAGTTTTTGAGAAGCCATGATGTGAAATGGATGAAAAACCATTGTGGGAAAGGGAAATGAAATATATTAGCAATATAAATATTCTATTATAACTTTTTAACGGTGACAGCAATCCTTCGGCGCCAAGGAAATTCGAATACGTGGAAATGATTTGTTTTTTCCTTTCTGGATTTCTTCCCGAAGATGTAATAGAAGTGGTGCCCTGGGGTGGTGACCGTTTGGCGATAGATTACAACTTTTCGCTAATAAATGTTGTTTTTTCTCTAGGGGTGGAGAGTATAAATTTCTTAGTTTTTGTTGGAACATTTGCCTGAATTTCGGACTTTTTGGAAGACGATGAATCTTTGCAATTGCTTTAGGGTAGATGGAGGATGGGATGCGTGGTATGCTGGGAGGATTCGGTTCGCAATAGGTTGGTTGGATTTGTATAAAGTGTGATTGATGTAGCCTTTGATCCGGGCTTTCTAGTCACTGGAGGATGTAACATGGTATGAGTATGAAAGGTAGAACATTGGGTGGAGGTTAGTGGTCCGCTCAGATACCAACCGAAAACGGTATGTTGCGCAAGCAAACTTCCAAAAACTCCATATCTGATTCCCTGTAGGAGGACCTGGGGTATCAGGTCACTGCCAATAACAAGATCAATGGGACCGGGTGTGTAAAATATCGATCCGCAAGATCTAAATCCTGAATTTACGAAAGATTTGGTTTTGATAGATTAAAGGTGGGAAGAAAATTTGTCAGCTGTTATAAGACGATGGCGTTTGTATGGATACGAGTGTGATTGAGTTTCTATACTAACGTTCTACTACTTTTCCGTCCATCCCAATGACTGAGAAGTGTTTTTTATAGGTAGGTAGTTTTAAACGGTGTTGTATTTTTTCGGGAACGAGGGTTTTTTGTGAAACTTGATCGATTAGTGCTCGTAGCACGAAGATAGAACCCCTGTGTTCGATGCTCACTAGGGCTGTGGGGAGGAGGGTTTTCTCGTTGTTAATGGAGAAATTAGCCTGAACTTCGTTCAGGTTTTCTGGGAGAAGGAGATTCTTCACAATTGCCCTCGGTTAGGTTGAAGATTGGATGTCTGGACTCTTGGGAAGATTCGGTGTGTAATAGATTGGTTGCCTTTTTTGCGGATGTGCTAGGCGTATCCTCTGATTCGGGCTGATTGGTTAAGGGAGGGTGTAACATGGTGTGATGGTTTTTCTTACAGTGCAGACATCGGAAGGCACTGGGACAGTTGGTAGATGAATGGTTGTAAGCGAAGCAGTTCGTGCAATACCGGATATCCTTCACAAATTTGGTACGCTCTGGTACGCTTAGTTTTCGGAATTCGGGGCAAGATTTCAAGGGATGACTGTCGTTGCACAATCTACAAGTAAACGCAGGTTTTTCTTGAGAGTGATAAGATTAGATTTTAGGCGAGGATTTCGATGGGAACGAAGTGCGTGATTTAGTGCCTTTATATTCATGTAGGCGTTCAACCACTTCGTAACGCTTGGTCAGAAACTGGTTCATCCGGGACCAGTTAGGAAGTTCCTTCCTAGATTCGAGGGACTGTTTCCACAGAGACAGCGTTTCCTCTGGTAGCTTTGAGGAACATAAATAAATTAAAATGGGGTCCCACTCGGAAACGGAAATTCCTTGCGTATTTAGGATCACAAGACAATCATTGATGGTGTTCTGTATCTTTTGAATTCCTTCGCTATTTTCCGAGGTAGCTTGAGGAATGTTGAAAAGCAATTTCAATTGTTTATAGATTAAGATTCGTTTGTTTTCGAATCAAGCTTTTAGCGCTTCCCATGCTAATAAAAAATTGTCATCGGCCAAAGGGTACTGCTTTACGATCGCGCATGCCTTTCCTCGAGTCTTATTTCGCAAGTGATAGAGTTTCTGTACGGGAGTCAGTTTGGGATGGTTGAGATAAACGGCCGTGAAAATATCACGAAAGGATGGCCACTCCTCATAGCTACCGTAAAATATGTCTGTATCACGGTGCCACCTTGAGACACGACACCGAGCTTGCATCGAAAGGCAGAGACCGACGGGAGGTATTGCCTGACCCTGTTGGATTCCCATGGGAGGTATTGCCGTACTCTGATGAATTCGAACGGAGGGTTTTTAATTGATCCAATATATGTGATTTACAGATATAGAAAGAGTCAGCATAAAGATGAAATTTGTTGTGGGCTTCCCTTTTAAACTCTCCAGAAACTGTGCTGTCCTCAGCTATGCAGACGTTTTCATAGGCGTTTTTTAACGAAGCCCAGCGACAGTTGTGGTCCTCTAAATTGATCTCCAATAAAGAGTCCGTTTGGTTATCAGGATCTTCCTTTTGAAAATTGGTGCAAAATTTCATCACATTGTTGGAGTCGAAGATAAATTTTTACATGATTTCTGTTGAAGAAGGCATGATTGGAGACGGTATCAAGGGTTTGATTTGATAAAAAATTACCCGGAAGACAAGCTGGGTGGAGATTATTTTATTTCACAATTGGTATTGTGCACGAAGATTTGGGTTTAGAATTAGAAACTTCAACACTAGAGACGCAAGCCGAGAAACACTTATTTGGAGAGTGGACTTTCCGTCTGTCGCTCAGAGGGATAAGGATTTTTCGAAAACAATTGGGCACTTAATCGGTTTTGCACTGCTCACGAAGAAATTCACCAAGAGAAACTAAGCAATGTTAATTATGGAATGCCCCACTGATATCGAAGGGATTTAACAAAAGGGAACTTAGCACGGTTTACTAGGGAATTCCCCCCGATTTCACTGAAAGATACGTATGTATGATGTTGAATGTTTTGTGATACAAAATGTTTGCGTGATGTGTAAATAAACGTGGTATGTGTAGAATTGATGGATAATGATGGAGATATGGAGATAAGAGTGGTAGCAAACACGTTATATGCAAAATAACGTGGGATCTTCAATATTTGAGAAACCCAAGATAAGCGGTTTTCTCAAAAGATGTTAGGGTTGGACGCAAGCAACGTAATAACGCATTTATTTACGTGCTGGAGTGCGAAGCTTTTAAGATTTTTGGTGCTTGGAATGTGTAAAACACATTCATACAAACCGGCGTTTCTATGTATATACACCTCAGCAACTAGTGGTGTTGTATGTATATACGTGAAACAGTTTTTTGGAAAAAACTCAAAAAGAAACGTTGTAAGGTTTAGAACAGAGCCGGCCACACATATACTAAAACAATTGCATAAGTGTGTGTAAAAATTGAGTGACAACCCCCCCACAGTGTGCTAAAAGCAAATGTGGACTGTGAAGTTTGAAATTAAAAAGGACTTTGGTTATTTGATTTCAAGCTAAGTATGACTATATTTACTTATGTATATTCGTATAACTAAGAACGCGGAGGTTGAGCTAGTCAGATAAAACTTTTTTATAAAAGAAGGTATGGTCAATGCAAAATTTACTTAAAAGAAATGCACTTTTTCATTAAGAAAGAACTATAAAACAAAGTTAGTGTAAAGATAGAAATATATATTTTCAAAACATAATGTTATTCAATAAAAAAATTATGAAAATTAATAATACTAAGTAGAACGTATAAAAATATATTTATATTAAATTGTCAATATTTAATAATAATTAATTAATTATATTAATTATTAATAATTAATATTTAAATTATTAATATTAATATGTATGTTCAAAGGAACTTAATAATACTAACTAAAACGAATTAAAAGTCACTTTAACATTGCAGCATATTGTTTTTATTATGTGCCCAAAAAGTAGCATGGACTTTTCCTTTTGCATTCACTGTTGATTTTAGTGAGTGACAAACGACCGTGATCACACATCGTTAGTGTCGTTGTGAAAATACGAACTCAAATTGCACAATGTGCAACTTTTGGCCGGCTTTGGTTTAGAAAGATTGTGTATATATACATACATACATATATACATATATATTGAGCTTTATTAATCTTCTTAGACGCAAGCTAATTAAAGGGAAGGAGTTTTTTGGTGGGTAACTACTGGTAGTGGCTAGCGAAAATAGCGAAAATTAGTATGCACTTTACAAACAAGTAAATATTCATATGTACATGCATATACATACATATGTGATGAACCGCAAAAAAAGGAGCTAGGCTGCCGTCAGTGATAGCGCAAGCGCAAGCGACGATCGAAAAAAATTGTTGAAAATGAGTCACGCTATTCGCAAAATAGCGGACTGGAATTCCATATGTATGTATATATCTATATATATATATATGTAACCGTATATGAAAATAACGGTTAAATATACGGCTTGGGGGCGAATGTTTATTTTTCGGAAAAAAAACTGAGAACTGCTGCTTACGTGCGGATCCTCACGGTTCGCATGATTTTTTGGTGGCTGCTTTCAACAGTAAGAGCCGTTCTTCTTTTGCAGTCTTGTATGTGCGCCTTTTTTTGGGGAATTTACACAGTTTGATTCCAAAAACGTGTGAAAACACTTGAGATAAGGTGAAACTTCTTTAAAAATTTACTGAATTCTTTAAATTGCTTTAGATTACTTTAATTAAACTTTTTGTTCGTAAGCACACGCGCATGGAAAATTTTCGAGTCAATAACAAGTTAGCGATAGGGCGATAGCGATATATGCAATGTTGTACTTTTTGCGTTGCCACTGATTCAAATCCGGCTCGAAGGACCAAATGTTTAACGCATTGACGCAAATGGATTTTAATTCAATTCTAATTCTTTTATTAAATTTAATTCTTAAAACTAACAATTGGAAATTCAATGCTGATACTTCACACAGCAAATATGATGATTTTAAAGGATAATTAATTCCACAATGGAAACAAAGATTAATTAAATGAAACTTGATTAGTTAAGTTGAAGAATATAACTCGGGATTTAATCCGTCTTGCGACCGCGCAAGGGCTAGGTGGGATTCGAGAACCAATCTCACGCGAGTATGGTAGTGACCGCGAAAGTTAGGGGATTGAGTTAGGGGATTAACGCAGCGCAAGTGCTACCTCGGATGATTTATATTTAAAGATATAACTTACGGTTGTGGGTGAATACTTCCTCTTCTTTTTTTTTTTTTCCTGGAGTTGGCGTAGGTGATGATGTTCGTACTCGCTCCGTAATTGATGATCCGATGAAAATACCAGAGAAACACCTTAAAACATTAGGGAGTAATTATTCGGCCAAGGATGCCGCCCTCGAAATCATAAGCAGTCTAAGTGGATATTACTGCGTAACTTATTGGTAAAAATAGTATGATCCTACATAATAAATTTTACAAAGACCCTAGATGATTTTTTTTAAATGTAGACGAAAATTTGCAGACGTTTGTGCTCTTCGTTAAACCAAAACGATATTTAAGAATGGAAGTCGACCGATTTTAAATTGAAAGATGTTAATGTTATGCTCAGTCCAAACTGTTGTTTTCATGCCTTTTGATACAAGAATTCATTATAAATAATCGCATAGCTTTAGTTTTCATCCTAGTTCGACTGTCCAATATGTTAGGGTAGTATCACACCCGGTCATTTGTTCGACAGTCTTGGGAAAGCTTTTACTTCACCAATTTGAGTGTCCTTGCAAAGTACAAAGCCTCACCTAGTAAATATATGTTCCTCCGTATTCACATATGTAACAGGAGACGTAACGCATAGGTTATATTTAAATTTGGTTGGTAGGCTATAAACAATGTTGTTGGGTGTGGTACATTAAGCGAAAGCATGTACTTAATAATAATGGTCAATAATTGTAAACTGAATCATACTTTTGCATACTAGTTATACCTATGTACACATAATACTTTTGAATACTGGTTATACCTATGTACACATCATATTTCTGCATACTAGCTATAACTATGTATATTTACCTTTTCATACATCTCAAGTAAGAGAATACAATTTTCATACAATTAGAGAGCAACCTAGCAGTATCATGTCATGAAATGTAATAATCAATATAGTTGTACTTGAACAAGCAAATAAAGGAGTCAGCAAATTTATTATCGTCGTGTTTACTTCTGCTTGCTTCACTCGCGTCATTGGCTACCGTGACAGGACGTTTAAAGTTAAAAAGAAAAAAAAAAGAAATTTTTAATAAAAATTCTTTATTACTTCGTGGTTTTTTTTTTCATAAAAGTATCGATTGGCATCGAATTTGTGGATCTTTTGCAAATAGTGCAAATCGAAGCATTTCACCTGTGTGACAAATCTTTCTTTTTTTACTCTAATCAACATATTTGGGCGAGCAACTACAACAACAAGCAGTATTTACGTCTGCAAGTCTGGCGTTAAATAAAGCAACAGCCGTAAGAATTAAGCACACCTAAATTAAAAGATAGCGAATGAATATACATAAATAGGTTTTTTAATTTCATCTTACAATTATTTGTTTGCTTATTACTGATTAAAGAAAAAAATACGGTATAGTTTTGTTAGTGCCCGCCCAACATACATATATGATCTCGTAATAATTCTTGCAAAAACTTCGTTTGGTAACGTTTTCTGCATCAGCGTGGAAAGTCAATCGAAGGTTAACCGCAGCTACAGTATTTTCGTACTCTTATTTAGCATTCGCTTACAAGGTAAAAATCTGGCAGTGAATCTCAATCGCCGTTAGTTTCCTATACTGTAGTTGCACTTGTTGGTTTTCGCTGGTGAATTCAATTACTAAGCCTTTGCGCTTCCACTTTAACTTGTAATACGATGGCGGGAGAAGACGAAGAACAATTATCGTCGCTCAAACAGCAACGATCCCTTATGGAACGGAATATCAGCCATATAAAGGCCAAAGTAGACAAGTTAGGGGAAACAACGGACCCCACAATTTTAGAATGTCACCTTCAAATCCTTGAGTCCCATTTTAAGCAGCAATGTCATATTCAGGGACGATTGAAAAACTTAATCCAATAGACAGTGCCAGGAGTGATATCGAGGAGAGTTATATTACCGCAAAGGCAAAGATTATGCAATTGCTAAATAGCATTCGTCGTGCTAGTGCAGCAGAAACAAGCGTTATAAATACATCGACTACACACATCATACCCGTCTCCCTGCTCAAAAATTACCTAAATTTGATGGCAAATATGCCGAGTATAAAAGATTTTCGCTTACGTTTTCTAATATTGTCGACAAAAACCCTACAATTCCAACAATTGACAACAATTGTATGTGATTCTTAAAGTGACTTTATGACCATGTAGAGTTTACCAAATTTTAATTGCTTTTTAGTTTGATATTATATTTTATTGTCTTGCGATAATTTGATATTGAGCGTGAAGCGTTGTTTACTTATTTTTATATCCGTTTACATTTGCTTGCCATGTGTGATTTTTGTGTTGACACATTTTTTTTATTGTTCGTTTGTTTGTACAAAAAAATTTTTTTTTTTTTTTTGAAGTATAATATATATAACTTAACAAGGGGGCAGACACACTTACTTGTAAAAATGTGCTGACACCACACTTCAACAAACACACGCAAAGCCAACGTAGGTAATTGATCCGATATCATATTGCGTAAGCAGACAAAATGCAATCCATGGGAACTGCAGCGTAAGCGATATGATATGCGGACAAAATGCCAGCCGTGTGATTCGCCACGCAAGCGATAAAATATTATTTTGGCCAATCGTGGGAAGTGCAGTGTCAGCAATTATGAAATCACTTAGATTAATGTAGAAGCTTAGAGCTTAGTTTAAGTTAATGATAAAGTCAGTCTGTTTTTGACATTCAACGGAAATAAATGGTAAATATTGTTAAGCGGAAAAACCTATTTTTATTTGGATCTTTTCAGGTTGCAATGGGCCGCGGGGCGGCCCCCAACTTTAACTTTTTGGAGCCCTAGTCCTTGGGCTCCTTAACTGGCGCCCGAGCAGGGACCCACTGGCAAGTGGGTCCTTCAAAAAGGACCTCCTTAAATGTGAGGTCCATAGTGATTAGTGACAAAGTGATAGTGATAGTGGAGTGCTAAGAAAAAAAAATAAAAGCAATTTTACCGATAAAGGAATAAAAAAATATATAGAGAGGCAAGACCTCAGCTTAGATAATTTAAGGCTTGTACAGCCAATAACGAAAATACCAAAACCGAGATCCACCTTCGAGGGGACCTCCCGGTTATAACGATAGCTTAACTCTGCGATTCCCTTCGGGACCCTCCAGGGTATAAAAGCTCCTCTCCCCAGGAGAGGTAAAACGAATAATAAAAAAAAAAAAACAAGTGAATAACAAAAAGTTGAGTGAAAAGTGATGCTACACGCAATAAATTACTACGTCCAATCCTAAAAGCCCTCAGAGGGCTATACAGGAATAATATTAAAAGAAGCGAGCCTGTGACCCTTAAGATCCTCTGGCGCGCGAATAAAATTCAACACGAAAATTGAAACATTTTATAAGTGAATTATCCTACGGCCCCACTATTGCTATTCCAAGTGCACGTATAATCACACTGGCTGGGTGAGTCCGTATAACTATACTTCTGGGACGGACCTCACCATACCAAAGGCCGAAAAATGGTTAACGACTCCTGTGACCGTGTCATGTACACAAAATTTTTTTTTTGCAATATGCAACTTGACGCTCCCTTCAGGATACGGCAAAAATTTCCTTCTGAAAAAGTTAACCCGAGCGTACACATAAGAACACACTTGGGCCGGCTTTAAAAGTTAACCCGAGCGTACACATAAGAACACACTTGGGCCGGCTTATCCTTTTGTGGAGTTTCCAGGGTACACATCAGCACACACTGGAAACGGTCACTCGTTACTTGCGATACTTTCAGCGTACCCATAAGAACACGCTAAAGATTCGCAATATGTCCAGGGCGTTGTGGAGCAACTGTGCCTTAGTAGGTTGCCTTCAATCTGATTGTCGACGACTAAAAAGGAGTGACACAGCCTCCCCTGACCAAAACCATAATTATTTAAAGACTAATGTACTGTGAAACGCCAACTTGGTACATGTCGCTGTTGCCATAAGAACACGGTAAAAGTTTCACAAATGTAACTAAAGTCCTTTTTTTCTTTGCAGGAAACTGTCAAAGTGTAAGGACAACCTTAAAACTAAAACAAAAAACAAATAAATCGTCTGTGCTATAAGGACTATCCCGTCAGGTGATCACGAACGCCAGTAAGTAACACAAAAAAAATAAAAAACAATTTTTAAAGGGCCAAATTAAAATTTAAAAATATATTTTTTAATCTCAAACAAATTTTTTTTTTTATCTGAAATGGACGCTTTAGCCACGAAAGTTAATGAACTTAATGGGGGCATTAATGCTCTCCTCGAGCAGATTAGGCGGCTTGAGACACGCCTTGGGGGTATAGAAAGCAACGGTGTTGCTCTGAACTCTAGGCTAGGGGAAATTGAATGCAATAACGCGAGTTTAGAACAAAATCTTGCCAGAATCGATGAGCGATTGGGAAGAGTAGAATAGGGTGGCGTAAGAACGCAGCCACAGGGGGTATTGGCAGCGGTGCGAACACCACTGTCGGAGCAAGACCTAAAGGATATTGGCAGACTCCCCGACTGCGTGAAGGAGCTGCAAGTTTTTGAAGGCAGCCCTTCTCAATACATCTCTTGGGTTCACAGCGTTGAAGGAATTCTGTCGGACTACGATATCGTTAAGGAAAGGCCCCTGTATCGTGCCATCCTGCAACATATTAGGCAGAAAATCCGTGGCTTTGCCGATGCAGCACTGGTAGCGTATAATGTTTTCGATAGCGATTGGGTAGAAATATAAAGGGTATTATCGCTGCATTACGCAGACAAAAGGGACATTAGGACTTTAGAGCACCAACTGAATCAGCTAGCTCAGAGAGGTTCAAAACTAGATGATTTCTACGCAACGGTCAATCATCAGTTGTCTCTAATAGTGAACAAAATCAAGTGCGATGACTATAGCCAGGAAACCGTGTCGGTCCTTGTGGAAACGTACCGTAACAGGGCACTCGATGTTTTCATACGGGGCCTAAGTCCAGAATTGTCACGTATGCTTATAGTGCAGAAGCCAAAAACACTGCCAGAAGCGTACACGGCCTGCCTTGACATCCAGAACCTAACGTTAAGGAACACAATAGTCCATGCAAACACTCCAAATAGAGTAGTTGTCCCCACCAATGCCCTGTCGCAAGTTACTCAGAGACCACCGTTACCTCCTCCATCACGGTCTACATACAACTGGACGAATCGGAACAATACTCAAGGGAATGGCCGGTCATCCTACAACAGATTCCAAGGCAATCAAGGGACGAACACCGCACCTCCTGCTAGACCCGCAGCCCCAAAACCTGCGGAAAGAATGGATGTCCACGACAGTGTTCAAACCAGACAGGTGAACTACATGAACCGACCGACGAATAACAACGCCTTCAAAAGGGGACCTGCATCATCGATTGAAAAGATGCCCAAACAGCAGAGGCTCTACAACATGGAAGCCAACAGCGCAGATGTAGAAAGCGGACCTTCGACGTATGCTGAATCGACAGAAGACAACTTCCAGCAGGTAAATTTTATGGCGGACGGGCCACCAGCCTATTTCATATGAGGACTACCGCGCAATCCAGTATACCCTATCTCACTTGTTTGACACCAAACAAAGTAGCCCTAAAGTTCTTAGTTGACACAGGAGCAAATAAAAATTTTATAAGACCTGAATTGGCAACTAATACAGTCCCAGTCAATCCACCTTTCTCAGTAACCACCGTAGCAGGACCTGTAGTAATAAACAAAAAAATCAGTGGGAGATTTTTCCAAAATGCTGGTAACGAAGCTATGGTGACCTTTTACGCACTTCCTGGTTTAAGCTCGTTTGATGGGATAATAGGCGATGACACCCTCAAAGAACTGGGTGCCGTCATAGACAGGAAAAAACATGTCCTTACAATAGATCCCAATATAAGAATTCCGCTCAAAAACAAAGTCGTAGGAAGCCTAAATTTTTTCGAAACTGACGATATACCCGACGCAATTCTCCCAAGCCTAAAAGCCATGATATAAAAGTATTCTCATTTGTTCGGTCCACTTAACATCAAATCAAATATTAAAACCACAGTTCGAGCTGAGATAAAGACTACCACGAATGAGCCCATATACACGAAAAGTTACCCATATCCTGCAAACATCAGGGAAGAGGTAGAAAAACAAATTACTGAGTTGCTTGAAGAAGGAATTATACGACCATCCAAAAGCCCGTACAATTCTCCTATTTGGGTAGTTCCGAAAAAACCCAAACCCTCTGGTGAAAAGCAGTATAGAATGGTAGTGACTTCAAACGTCTGAATGCAGTCACCGTGCCAGACGCCTATCCTATCCCAGATATTAATGCAACGCTGGCCAGTTTAGGGAACGCAAAATATTTCACAACTATAGGTCTGACCTCAGGCTTTCACCAAATCACAATGAAAGAAACAGATATACCCAAAACAGCGTTTTCAACAATGAATGGAAAGTACGAATTTCTGAGATTACCTTTTGGGTTAAAAAACGATCCGGCTATATTCCAGCGAATGATTGATGACGTTCTTAAAGAGTATATAGGGAGGATATGCTACGTGTATATCGACGACATTATTGTCTTTGGAAAAAGTACCGACGAACATTTAGTAAATTTAGAGATAGTGTTTAAACGGCTTGCGGATGCTAATTTGAGAGTGAATTTGGAAAAAACTAAGTTTATGAGAACGGAAGTAGAATTTCTGGGATATATAATAACATCCGACGGGATGAAGGCAGATCCTTCAAAGGTCCAAGCTATAGAGAACCTCTCACCCCCAGAAACGCTTAAGGAACTAAAAAGCTTTTTGGGAATGACGTCGTATTACCGAAAGTTCATTCGAGATTACGCTAAGGTTGCTAAACCCTTGACCAGTCTCACACGCGGTGAGAATTCGCAGGTCAAGGCAAACCAATCTAGAAGAGTGCGTATCAAAATGAATTCCGAGGCCCTTCAGGCCTTCGATACTCTAAAAAAACTACTCGTTTCCTCAGATATTCTCGCATTTCCAGATTTCGAAAAACCGTTCAACCTTACCACCGACGCCTCAAACTATGCCATTGGTGGGGTGCTATCCCAAGGAGAAACAGGGAAAGATCGACCCATCGCCTACATCTCAAGATCTTTAAGCAGAACAGAGGAAAACTATGCCACAAACGAGAAGGAAATGTTGGCTATAGTTTGGGCTCTAGACAACTTGAGATCCTACCTCTATGGGGCGAAAAAAGTTAGAATTTTCACTGACCACCAGCCTCTCACTTTTTCGTTAGGAAGTCGAAACTATAACGCCAAGTTGAAGAGGTGGAAGGCTAGAA
Organism: Eurosta solidaginis; assembly: GCF_040869045.1. Taxonomy (NCBI): domain Eukaryota; kingdom Metazoa; phylum Arthropoda; class Insecta; order Diptera; family Tephritidae; genus Eurosta; species Eurosta solidaginis. Next base: position 2,445,820 of record NC_090324.1, read on the forward strand.
TAGAAGAGTATAACCACGAATTGATTTACACTCCTGGTAAATCGAATGTCGTGGCGGATGCTCTCTCCAGAATTCCATGCCAGGCAAACCATTTGACAGCACCGTTGGAACCCAACGATGCACCAACAGAAGTTAGAAGTGACGAGGGGGCAGCTCACAGTGCTGAACAGGATTCTTCGGACCTTATTCCACACGTTGAAGCCCCTTTGAACGTTTTCCGAAACCAAATAATTTTTACGGAGGGGAATGCACTGACTTGTGTTGAAAACCCACATCCAGGATTCACTCGTCATTATGTGAGACTAGATATAATTGAAAAGGCCAGCTTAACCGAAGCCTTGAAGGAACGCCTAAACCCAGCATTCATAAATGGAATAAAGATTCCAGAAAGTTACTTGCAACTCCTACAAGAAGTATATATAGAACATTTCCTTTTATACAAAATTAGGATAACTCACAGGGTGGTCGAGGATGTGGCCAACGAGGATAGGATTTGCGGTATAATAGAGACAGAACATAGGAGGGCCCATAGAAACTCAAAAGAAAATAGGGAACAAATCTTGGAAAAGTATTATTTTCCCAAAATGGCTAGTAAGATAAAAAATTTCACTTCTAACTGTGAAACCTGCCTTGCTAACAAGTATGATAGGCATCCGGCAGTACCACCGATAAAAGAGACTCCAGTCCCGAAATATCCATGCGAAATAGTGCATGTGGACATTTTTGAAATTCAAGGGGAGAAATTTTTATCTTGCATATACAAATTTTCAAAATTTGCCAAGCTTTTTCACATTAAAATAAAGCATCCGTCACTCTCCGCGCTAAGCTAGCCAAAGCAATACACTATTTCACAACTCCTAAAATGATAGTCACCGACAATGAGAGGGGATTTATGACTCCATTGGTATGTAACTACATAAGAGGTTTGGGAATCGAACTATATCAGACTCTATTCAAAGAAGTGAAGTAAACGGCCAGATCGAGAAATTCCACTCTACCATTATTGAGATTTATCGGTGCCTCCGGAAAGAAATAAATAACGCTAGACCAAAGGAATTGGTGTATATTGCTGTCGATCGTTACAACACCACAATACACTCTGTAACGAAGAGGAAGCCTAGCGACATATTTTTCAACAGAACCGAAAGAATTAACTACCAAGGCCTAACCAACTTCAAAAGTAGGGTCCACAAGGAGATTAGGGAACAAATCAAGAGAAACCAGGAGTTAAGAAATCTCCGATTGAATAAAAAAAGGAAAAGAGCTAAGGAATTTAGGCCAGGAGATGAGATTTACGTCAGGGATAAACAGATAAAATCAAAACAAAAGGCACTTTACAAAAAGGAAACGGTTGGTAAAGACAATACAGTGACATTGCTCACAGACACTGGCAAAAGGATTCATAAAGCGCAGATAAAAAATACGCCAACATAAGGTAAAAAAAAAAAAAAAAAAAAAAAAAAGATAATAAGGTGACCACGGGAAGTCAACAACAAAAAGATGTCCCAATAAGGGACCCAAAGATTTGAAATTCTATAGCACAGACGACGCCAAAAAGGCGTCAATTTCAAGATCAAAGATCTTTTCTATAACAAACCACATAAGCGATTACAGAGGCAACATAAAATATTGCAAAAAACAAAAGAAAAAAAAAAACAACAAAAAAATACAAAAAAAAACAGAGGAAATGATTTTTCGTTTAAAAAATTTTTAATGAAGCAATATCTGCCCACAAGAATATTAATTACACGCTTAATAAAAGAGGCAAAATAAAAAATAAATTTTTTTCTTAAGAAGAAATCTGCCCACAACAAAAAACTAATTATGCGCTTACTAAAAAGGCAAATTAGACAAATAGAAAAAAAAAAAATAAAAAAAAAAAAACATAAAAAACATAAAAAACTTTAAAGAAGGGGTAAAGAGGAAACATTTCAGTAATTCTTAGAAATATTATCCTCTTTCCTCAGCTTCTTTACCACGAGTTTTTGTAAGGCGGCAGGATCCAAGGGTAGTAGCCTTTAACGCTACCTTTCAAACAAAAGTAAAGAATTACAAACTACCTCCCTTTCATATCCATGCTCTCGGATCCTGTATTCAACGGTACCCGCGAGGGCAATAAGCAAACGAAGCGATGCTCCACATTAACGCTATAAGCAAAAAACATTAGCGAGGAGAATATCGAACTTCTTGACCTAAGCAAAGTCCTTATCTTGAAGGAACAGGTGTCAGAAGTCGTCCAAGCGTGCCAAATGGCGAAATCTGGCGTAATCAACACAAATCTTCTTGATCGAGACGAGATTGGAAGGCTCATAATGGAGGAAGATTCCCTACCATATCAGAACACCATTGAAGCCATAGAGTATGGGTCGGCCTCCGTGTATTCAAACGGTAGCACACTTTTGTACGTACTCTCAATGCCAAAGGTAAAACCAGATGGCTACCGACTCCTAATAACACGGGCCGCTGTTATAAAAGGACAACACGTTGACCTCAGCTATAAAAAAATGCTAATAAACGAAGTTGAAATGTTCGGGGTGACCGAGGATTGCCCTTCGATCAGCAACACAACAATTTTGCTCTCCAAATCCCTGACTAAACTACGGGGAAAACGGGTGCCTAGCTAGGCTAGTTAAAGGTGGCGATGCCAAATGCCGCTTTGAACCAGGACAACACCAAATTCCTCGAGATGATCACAGACTCAACAATATTTGTTACAAACTTTGAAGGCCTATTACAAGGGAAGAACTACTCCACAACCCTAAATGGAACGTACGTCATTATTTTGAACAACGAAACAGTCACGGTGGGAAATCAAACATTCACCAGCAGATCAGTACGCACAGCGCAGGCCCTGCCACCGCCCTTGGTAAACATCACGAGCGAAGGACTAAAATTGAACCTTAACTACATTCACGGCCTGAGCATGGAAAATATTAATCAGCTTAAACAACTTGGCAATAATTTTCACTTTTCGCTAATTTTTGACGCTCTTGCCTTGGCCATTCTAGCAGCCGTATGCTACATTATCTGGAGAAAACTCACTACTACAATCAACTTTCCTAGACTAAATCAGACCACAGATCAGGACCAGCCAAGCCATGCAAAGGATCCTTCTGAAAAAGGAGCTCATCTGCGGGATGCAGATGTTTAAAGGGGTTGGGGGGGGGGGGGGGGGGGGGTACTTAACAAGGGGGCAGACACACTTACTTGTAAGAATGTGCTGACACCACACTTCAACAAACACGAGCAAAGCCAACGTAGGTAATTGATCCGATATCATATTGCGTAAGCAGACAAAATGCAATCCATGGGAACTGCAGCGTAAGCGATATGATATGCGGACAAAATGCAAGCCGTGTGATTTGCCACGCAAGCGATAAAATATTATTTTGGCCAATCGTGGGAAGTGCAGTGTCAGCAATTATGAAATCACTTAGATTAATGTAGAAGCTTAGAGCTTAGTTTAAGTTAATGATAAAGTCAGTCTGTTTTTGACATTTAACGGAAATAAATGGTAAATATTGTTAAGCGGAAAAACCTATTTTTATTTGGATCTTTTCAGGTTGCAATGGGGCCGCGGGGCGGCCCCAACTTTAACTTTTTGGAGCCCTAGCCCTGGGCTTGGCTCGTTAACTTATATATATATACATTTGTATGGTTATGTCGTTTGTGTTTATGAATAATGTTTTTGCTTCATGTGTTATTGACATTTAGTTTTATTTAGACTTAGTGTGTCGACCCACCTAAAATCTGTTATGTTCGCGAATTTATTATGAGGTAATAGCCACTTGATGCCAACATGGGTTAGTATTTATTATTTACATTTTCTGTCTTACATATCTATAGTGTTGAGTTAATTGAAATGCTTATAGTTCGATTGTTTCGGTTTCTTTTTTTTCAGATGATATGTGTTATGTAGTTAGTGAATGTTCTATTCTAGTTTAAGCCTATTTTTATGGATTATTATTTCTTTATTTTGGTTGTACTATCTCTATTTCATATCCTATTAGGTAATTAATGTATAATTATTATTTCTATCTATACATTTATACTCAGTTGAGCAGAGCTCACAGAGTATATTAACTTTGATTGGATAACGGTTGGGTTTGTACAGGTATAAAGGAAATCGCGATAGATATAGACTTCCATATATCAAAATCATCAGTATCGAAATTCGATTGAGCCATGGTCGTCCGTCCTGTCCGTTACGTCCGTCTGTCTCGTTAATACGATAATCTTTGAGGTAATCTTTGATCTGATGAAATTTGGTATGTAGGTTCCTGGGCACTCATCTCAGATCTCTATTTAAAATGAACGATATCGGACAATAACCACGCTCACTTTTTCTATATCGAAAATTTCGAAAAATCAAAAAGTGCGATAATTCCTTACCAAATACGGATAAGCGATGAACTTGGATGAACTTGTAGGTGAGTTGAACTTATGACGCAGAATAGAAAACTAGTAAAATTTTGGACAAGGGGCGTGGCACCGCCCACTTTTAAAAGAAGGTAATTTAGAAGTTTTGCAAGCTGTAATTTGGCAGTCGTTGAAGATATCATGATGAAATTTGGCAGGAACGTTACACTTATTATTATATGCCTGTCTAATAAAAATTAGAAATAGAAATCGAGAACGACCACGCCCACTTTTTAAAAAAATTTTTTTTTAAATTCAAATTTTAAAAGAAAAGTTAATATCTTTACTGTATAGTATATAAGTAAATTATGTCAACATTCCAGTAATGATATGGTGCAACAAAATACAAAAAGAAAAGAAAATTTCAAATGGGCGTGGCTCCGCCTTTTTCATTTAATTTGTTAGGCTAGGATACTTTTAATGCCATAAGTCGACAAAATTTACCAACCCTTGTGAAATTTGGTAGAGCTTAGATTTCTAGGACGATGAAACTGTTCTGTGAAGCGAAGCGTTAGCACGCCCAGTTTTTATACACAGTCCACCGTCTGTCCTTCCGCTAAGGCCTTTAACACGATAACTTGAGCAAAAATCGATATATCTTTACTAAACTCAGTTGAATTTTGACGTACTTATCTGAACTCACTTTGTATTGGTGTAAAAAATGACCGAAATCCGACTATGACCACGCCACTTTTTCGATATCGAAAATTACTGAAAAATGAAAAAATGCCATTAAGTTTATATACCAAATACGAAAAAAGGGATGAAATTGTATTTAGTCTATTGACGAAAAATATAACTTTAGAAAAAAACTTGGTTTTTTGGATCAGTGTGTTTAACGGGTAGAAGGTAATGAAATGTTTGCAGGGTGAAAATGTTTGCAGGGTGAAATCAAAAGCCCTTGGAATCTTGGAAGGAATACTGTCGTGGTATACTTGTATAAATAATTAGCGGTGCCGAAGATGTCTGATCTGATCCCTGGTCCACATTTTGGTCGATCGGGGGGGGGGAACGCCGGTTGGGGGGTTGGGAGGGTAGGGGCGGGGTTTTTTTAGAAGCGGTCATTTTTTCTTTTTTTGTTTGATACCCATATCGTACAAACACATTCTAGAGTCACCCCTGGTCCACGTTTATGGCGATATCTCGAAAAGGCGTCCACATATAGAACTAAGGCCCACTCCTTTCATTTTATTCCCATATCGTACAAACAAATTCTAGAGTCGCCCCTGGTCCACCTTTATGGCGATATTTCGAAAAGGCGTCCACCTTAAGAACTAAGGCCCACGCCCTTTTAAAATACTCATTAACACCTTTCATTTGATACAACCATATCGTACAACAAATTCTAGAGTCACCCCTGGTCCACGTTTATGGCGATATTTCGAAAAGGCATCCACCTATAGAACTAAGGCCCACGCCCTTTTAAAATACTCATTAACACCTTTCATTTGGTACCCATATAGTACAAACAAATTCTAGAGTCATCCCTGGTCCACGTTTATGGCGATATCTCGAAAAGGCGTCCACATATAGAACTAAGGCCCACTCCTTTTTAAAATACTCATTAACACCTTTCATTTGATACCCATATCGTACGAACAAATTCTAGAGTCACCCCTGGTCCACCTTTATGGCGATATTTCGAAAAGGCGTCCACCTATAGAACTAAGGCGCACGCCCTTTTAAAATACTCATTAACACCTTTCATTTGATACCCATATCGTACAAACAAATTCTAGAGTCACCCCTGGTCCACCTTTATGGCGATATCTCGAAAAGGCGTCCACCTATAGAACTAAGACCCACGCCCTTTTAAAATACTCATTAACACCTTTCATTTGATACCCATAATTATACAAACGCATTCTAGAGTCACCCCTGGTCCACTTTTATACCGATATTCCGAAAAGGCGTCCACCCTATAGAACTAACGCCCACTCGCCTTTTAAAACACTTATTAACAGCTTTCGTTTGATACCCATATTGTACAAACGCATTCTAGAGTTAACCCTGGTCCACTTTTATAACGATATTCCGAAAAGGCGTCCACCTATAGAACTAAGGCCCACTCCCTTTCAAAATACTCATTAACACCTTTCATTTGATACCCATATAGTAGAAACAAATTCTAGAGTCACCCCTAGTCCACCTTTATGGCGATATTTCGAAAAGCCGTCCACCTATAGAACTAAGGACCACGCCCTTTTTAAAATACTCATTAATACCTTTCATTTGATTCCCATATCGTACAAACAAATTCTAGAGTCACCCCTGGTCCACCTTTATGGCGATATCTCGAAAAGGCGTCCAACTATAGAACTAAGGCCCACGCCCTTTTAAAATACACATTAACATCTTTCATTTGATACCCATATTGTACAAACGCATTCTATAGTCACCCCTGGTCCACTTTTATAACGATATTCCGAAAAGGCGTCCACCTATAGAACTAAGGCCCACTCCGTTTTAAAAACACTTATTAACACCTTTCGTTTGATACCCATATTGTACAAACGCATTCTTAAGTCAACGCTGGTCCACTTTTATAACGATATTCCGAAAAGGCGTCCACCTATAGAACTAAGGCCCAATCCCTTTCATTTGATACCCATATAGTACAAACAAATTCTAGAGTCACCCCTGGTCCACCTTTATGGCGATATCTGGAAAAGGCGTCCACATATAGAACTAAGGCCCACGCCTTCTTAAAATATTCATTAACACCTTTCATTTGATACTCCAATCGTACAAACAAATTCCAGAGTCACCCCTGATCCATCTTTATGGCGATATCTCGAAACGGCGTCCATCTATAGAACATAGGCCCACGGCCTTTTAAAATACTCATTAATACCTTTCATTTGATACCCATATCGTACAAAATAAATTCTAGAGTCACCCCTGGTCCACCTTTATGGCGATATCTCGAAACGGCGTCCATCTATAGAACTTAGGCCCACGCCCTTTTAAAATACTCATTAATACCTTTCATTTGATACCCATATCGTACAAAATAAATTCTATAGTCACCCCTGGTCCACCTTTATGGCGAGATCTCGAAAAGGCGTCCACCTATAGAACTTAGGCCCACTCTCTTTTAAAATTATCATTAACACATTTCATTTGATACCCATATCGTACAAACAAATTCTAGAATCAGGCCTGGTCCACCTTTATGGCGATATCCCTAAATGGCGTCCATCTATAGAACTATGGTCCACTTCCTCTTAAAATACTCTTTAATACCTTCCATTTGATACACATGTCATACAAACACATTCCAGGGTTACCCTAGGTTCTTTTTACAACATGGTGATTTTCCCTTACTTTGTTTCCACAGCTCTCAACTGAGTATGTAATGTTCGGTTACACCCGAACTTAGCCTTCCTTACTTGTTACTTTATAACTTCCTTTGTATCTATTATCTAGCTTATGAGAGGCTTCTTCTCTAACTTACGCCAGGTCTCCTGTTTTTATTTCCTTACTGGCGCTACCTTTATCATAATTAACTTTTTGTTTTTCCTTACCTTCTTTCACTAATTTTCTAGCTCTTTGTTGTGCTAATTGAAGTCTATATTTAACTTCCGTGTCATAAGCTTCGTGATTGAACAATGGGCCTTTATTTTATTTTCGTCTAGGAATTCGTAGGTGGGGGGGTTTCGCAAATACAAGTTCGACCCGTGTACGGTCGATGGAGTCGTGTTGTACCAGTACGCGAAATACTTGAGGTATTCATCCCAATCATCTTTGTCACTGGATATGTATGAACGTACATATTCATTAACCGTTCTATGACTACGCTCTGCAGTGCCCAAAGTTTGGTGATGGTATAGGTGTTAAGTTTTTGTGTTCAACTTTTAGCAATTTGCACAGCTCTTCGAATAAGTTATTTTTGTATTCGGTTCCCATATCTGTTAGAATTGTTTTCATGGGATCATAAATCAAAATGAAATGCTCGAACATAGCTTTAGCAACTGTTATCGCATGTTTGCTCGGGACTGGGATTGCTACCAAATATTTGGTGAGATGGCATGTAATGGTAAGTGAGTATTCGTTTCCATTTATTGATCTCGGTAATGGTCCGACCTCCGTTATTGTCATTGGCTCTTTTATATGCTTATTTATTTTATTTTTCTTGACAATGGATGCAGTCTTTTACGTATTTTTTACGTCATTTTTCATGTTTAGCCAGCTATATTTCTGCTTGATCTTATTTGTCATGCGCCTTATTCCTGGGTGGCCATCACTAATAGGATCGTCATGATATTTTTGCAGAATTTCTTTAATTTTCCCGGGATTAGTCACGTATGTAAGGTATGTTTTTACGCGTCTGATTGTATTGTCTGTTGCCATTTTGGGTTTGTGGTCCTCTTTGAGCATTGTTATTCGTTCTCGAATAATTGTTGTATCTCGGCAGTGGTCTAAATCTTCTGCCTCAGTCATTCCCATAGTTGTTACTTCGGTAACTTCCGCGGAATTTACTTCGGTATTGATTTTGTTGCCGTATACTGAAAATTGTGTTCGAGCTGCCTGTGATTTCCGTGCAGCTGTTTGTGAACTTTGAAATTGCGTCGTTCATTGTTGTGAAAGTACCCGCCTGCATAATCATTTTCACTTTATCATTGGAGCAGTTCTTACACATAGCTTCGATTGCTGCTTGGGTAGCATATTTCGTTGCCAAGTGTGGGTTTAATCCGTCTGAGATATAGGCTCCCTCCAATGACCTAGTTATCTTTTCTATCTCCTCAGTGTATTGGTTTGCAGTTTTGTTACGCTTTTGGATATTCAGGAGTTTTGCTGTCAAGACTTCTACTGATTCGCCTTTGATTGCAGTTTTTATACCTTTCATGAAAATGAAATGGTATATTAATTTCGTCACGAAACCCAAAATTGTAAGTCCTTAAAGGAAAATAGATAGACCCACCATTAAGTATACCGAAATAATCAGGTTGAAGAGCTGAGTTGATTTAGCCATGTCCGTCTGTCCATCTGTCCGTCTGTCTGTTTGTATGCAAACTAGTCCCTCAATTTTTGGATATCTTGATAAAATTTGGTGAGCGGGTGTATTTGGGTGTCCGATTAGACATTTGTCGGAACCGGCCGGATCGGACCAATATAGCATATATCCTCCATACCACCGATTTTTCAGAAAAAGAGGATTTTTGAAATATCTTACTCAATTTAACAAATTGAAGCTTCAACCTTCACCATATACTTTCGTATATTGCACATATTGTTGCCTGAAAAAATTTATGAGATCGGTCATATATATAGTATATATCCCCCACAACCGATTGTTCAGATAAGAAACTTTTCGTAATTACCGCCCTATTTTAAGAGCTAGAAAGAGCTGCAAATTTCAACGAATGCTTACGTATATAG